>NC_088223.1:66721667-67021667 GCF_036934945.1 Oncorhynchus masou masou
AGTCGGATGCGAGGGATATAGTGTTCACACCAGACCAGGTCCCAATCCCCGTGATTCGCTGGAGAAGGAAACGGAGATTTCGAGGCAAAAGATCAGGGTGCCTTGTGAGGACCAGGTGACGAGTGGCTAATCTGCCCTTGCCCTCCATTCTGCTAGCTAACATTCAATCGCTAGAAAATAAATGGGACGAACTGAAAGCACGTATATCTTACCAACGGGACATTAAAAACAGTAATATTTTATGCTTCACCGAGTTGTGGATGAACGATGACATTAAGAACAGAGAGCAGGTGGGTTTATACACTCTTTCGGCAAGACAGAACAGCAGCCTCTGGTAAGACACAGGGTGGGGGCCTATGCATGGTGGTGCACAATATCTAAGGAAGTCTCAAAGTTTTGCTCTCCTGAGGTTGAGTATCTTATGATAAGCTGTAGACCACACTATTTACCCAGAGAGTTCTCATCTGTATTTTTCGTGGCTGTCTACATACCACCACAGAGCAAGGTTGGCACTAAAACCGCACTAAATGAGCTGTATTCTGCCATAGGATAACAGGAAAACGCTCGTCCAGAGGCGGCATTCCTAGTGGCCGGACTCTTTATGCAGGGAAACTTAAATCAATTGTACCGAATTTCTATCAACATGTTAAATGTGCAACCAGAGGGGAAAAAATTGAGATCTACTCCACACACCGAGACACGTACAACGCTCTCCCTCGCCCTCCATTTGGCAAATCCGACCATATCTCTATCCTCCTGATTCCTGCTTACAAGCAAAAATTAAAGCAGGATGCACCAGTGATTCGGTCTATAAAAAAGTGGTCAGATGAAGCAGATGCTAAACTACAGGACTGTTTCGCTAGCACAGACTGGAATATGTTCCGGGTTTCTTCCGATTGCATTGAAGAGTACGCAAATCAAAATCAAATCAAATGTATTTATATAGCCCTTCTTACATCAGATGATATCTCAAAGTGCTGTACAGAAACCCAGCCTAAAACCCCGAAAAGCAAGCAATGCAGGTGTAGAAGCACTGTGGCTAGGAAAAACTCCCCAGAAAGGCCGAAACCTAGGAAGAAACCTAGAGAGGAACCAGGCTATGAGGGGTGGCCAGTCTTCTTCTGGCTGTGCCGGGTGGAGATTATAACATAACATGGCCAAGATGTTCAAATGTTCATAAATGACCAGCATGGTCAAATACTAATAATCACAGTAGTTGTCGAGGGTGCAACAGGTCAGCACCTCAGGAGTAAATATCAGTTGGCTTTTCATAGCCGATCATTGAGAGTATCTCTACCACTCCTGCCGTCTCTAGAGAGTTGAAAACAGCAGGTCTGGGACAAGTAGGACATCCGGTGAACAGGTCAGGGTTCCATAGCCGCATCAGTCACTGGCTTTACCAATAAGTGCATTGAAGACGTCGTCCCCACAGTGACAGTACGTACATACCCCAACCAGAAGCCATGGATTACAAGAAACATCCGCACTGAGCTAAAGGGTAGAGCTGCCGCTTTCAAGGAGCGGGACTCTAACCCGGAAGCTTATAAGAAATCCCGCTTTGCTCTCCAATGAACCATCAAACAGGCAAAGCGTCAATACAGGACTAAGATCGAATTGTACTACACCAACTCCGACGCTCGTCGGATGTGGCAGGACTTGCGAACTATTACAGACTACAAAGGGAAGCACAGCTGAGAGCTGCCCAGTGACACAAGCCTACCAGACGAGCGAAATAACTTCTATGCTCGCTTCGTGGCAGCTCTCTGCACTGAAACATATATGAGAGCACCAACTCTGTGATCACGCTCTCCGCAGCCGATGTGAGGAATACCTTTAAACAGGTCAACATTCACAAGGCCTCTGGTCCAAACGGATTACCAGGACGTTTACTGCGAGCACGCGCTGACCAACTGGCAAATGTCTTCACTGACATTTTCAACCTCTCCCTGTTGGAGTCTGTAATACCAACATGTTTCAAGCAGGCCACCATCGTCCTAGCCAAGAAGTGCTTTGAAAGGCTGGTCATGGCTCACATAAACACCATTATCCCATAAACCCTAGGCCCACTCCAATTTGCAAGCTCTTGCACTCCACACTGCCCTTTCCCACCTGGACAAAAGGAACATCTATGTGAGAATGCTATTCATTGACTACAACTCAGCGTTCAACACCATAGTTCCCACAAATCTCATCACTAAGCTAAGGACCCTGGGACTAAACAGCTCCCTCTGCAACTGGATCCTAGACTTCCTGACGGGCCACCCCCAGGTGGTAAGGGTAGGTAACAACACGCTGATCCTCAACACGGGGCCCCTCAGGGTGTGTGCTCGGTCCACCCCCTCAGTCCCCTCCTGTACTCCCTGTTCACTCATGACTGCCATGCCAGGCACAACTCCAACACCATCATTAAGTTTGCTGAGGACACAACAGGCCTGTTCACTGACACTGATGAGACGGCCTATAAGGAGGGCCGTCTGGTGCCAGGACAACAACCTCTCCCTCAATGTGATCAAGACAAAGGAGATGATTGTGGACTACAGGAAAAAGAGGACCAGGCGCGCCCCCATTCTCATCGATGGGGCTGTAGTGGAGCAGGTTGAGAGCTTCAAGTTCCTTGGTGTCCACATCATCAACAAACTAACATGGCCCAAGCACACCAAGACAGTCGTGAAGAGGGCACAACAAAACCTATTCCCCATCAGGAGACTGAAAATATTTGGCATGGGTCCTCAGGTCCTCAAAAGGTTCTACAGCTGCACCATCGAGAGCATCCTGACAGGTTGAATCATTGCCTGGTATGGCAACTGTTCAGCCTCCAACCGCAAGGCACTACAGGGGGTAGTGCGTACGGCCCAGTACATCACCGAGGCCAAGCTTCCTGCCACCCAGATCCTCTATACCAGGCAGTGTTAGAGGAAGGCCCTAAAAATCATCAAAGACCCTAGTCATAGACTGTTCTCTCTGCTACCGCACGGCAAGTGGTACCGGAGTGCCAAGTCTAGGTCCAAGAGGCTTCTAAACAGCTTCTACCCCTAAGCCATAAGACGCCTGAACAGCTAATCAAATGGCTACCCAGACTATATGCACCCCCCACTACGCTGCTGCTACTCTCTGTAATTATCTATGCATAGCCACTTCGACAACACTACCTGCATGTACATAATTATCTCAAATACTTCGACACCGGTGCCCCCGCACATTGACACATTGACTCTATACCGGTACCCCCTGTATATAGCCCTGCTATTGTTATTTACTGTTGCTCTTTAATTATTTGTTTTTCTTATCCCCTACTTTTTTTAAACTTTGTATTTTTGGGGTATTTTCTTAAAACTGCATTGTTTGTTAAGGGATTGTAAGTAAGCATTTCACTGTAAGGTCTACCACACCTGTTGCATTCGGGGGATGTGACAAATACAATTTTATCTGATTTAATGCAATTGGCGGGAAAACAAAAGGGCACAACACATACAGGAGATCTAATAGGCTACTTTGAAGCAAGGTAAAACATGCCTCATAATATGTATTAAAACATTCAGGTTTCAAACAATGTTTTCAAAATGAATACTGCCTCCAGCTCATTGCAAAGTGGCGTGTGACGCGCTGATGAAGCCTGCCTTCCGTTGTCGTTTTATGCCGAGTACAAAACAACCGGAGCAAAAAACTAGTTCCGACTGGGAAACATCGTTTTGAACAGTCATCCAACTCAAAATTCCCAGTTCCCAGTTCCCACAAGATGCTGCAGCAGCAGCTTTTGCGCAGTCTGACATATTTGAAAAGACTATCTGTATGCTGTGCATGTGGGATAAATAAGATACATAATTCCACTAATTTATGAAAATTAACCAATAGATCGACAAGCATGACAAACATATTTACATCGACTATTATTTACATCAATGAATAGGCTAAAAAGCCTAAGTAGTTCAGAACAGTTTGTGCATATATTATGGCAACAATAATTTTGTTTTGGTCTCCAGCAAGGGTTTTTTCGGCTGTTCATGTAAATGTTTTGAGTTGCAGCTCACGTCCAAAATGGTTCAAACTCTGAAATCTCAACACGAGGTAGAGACGATGAAGTCACCTCTCGGACAATCACTGGTAAGAAGAGGGGCGGGGGGTATGCCTTACGATTAACGAGACGTAGTGTGATCATAACAACACACATGAACTCAAGTCCTTCTGTTCACCTGACTTAGAATTCCTCACAATCAAATGTCAAATGTCGACCGCATTATCTACCAAGCAAATTCTCTTCGATTATAATCACACCCGTATAAATTCCCCCCCAAGCAGACACATCGATGGCCCTGAGCAAACTTTATTTGACTCTATGTAAACTGGAAACCACATGTCCTGAGGCTGCATTCGTTGTAGTTGGGGATTTTAACAAGGCTAATCTGAAAACAAGACTCCCTCAAATCTATCAGCATATCGATTGCGCAACCAGGGCTGGTAAAACCCTGGATCATTGTTATTCTAACTTCCGCAACGCATATAAGGGCCTCCCCCGCCCTCCTTTCGGAAAAGCTGACCACGACTCCATTTTGTTGCTTCCAGCCTACAGACAGAGACTAAAACAAGAAGCTCCTGTGCTCAGGTCTATTCAATGCTGGTCCGACCAATCTGATTCCACGCTTCAATACTGCTTCGATCACGTGGACTGGGATATGTTCCGCATTGCGTCCAACAACAACATTGGCAAATACGCTGATTTGGTGAGCGAGTTCATTAGAAAGTGCATTGACGATGTTATACCCACAGCAACGATTAAAACATTCCCAAACCAGAAACCGTGGATTGATGGCAGCATTCGTGCGAAACTGAAAGCGCGAACCACTGCTTTTAACCAGGGCACGGTGACCGGAAACATGACCGAATACAAACAGTGTAGCTATTCCCTCCGCAGGGCAATCAAACAAGCTAAGCGTCAGTATAGAGACAAAGTAGAGTCACAATTTAACGGCTCAGACACAATAGGTATGTGGCAGGGTCTACAGTCAATCACAGATTACAAAAAGAAAACCAGCCCCGTCACGGACCAGGATGTCGTGCTCCCAGGTAGACTAAATAACTTTTTTGCCCGCTTTGAGGACAATACAGTTCCACTGACACAGCCCACAACCAAAATATGCGGACTCTCCTTTACTGCAGCTTACTTGAGTAAAACATTTAAACGTGTTAACCCTCGCAAGGCTGCAGGCCCAGACGGCATCCCCAGCCGCATCCTCAGAGCATGCACAGACCAGTTAGCTGGTGTGTTTACGGACATATTCAATCAATCCTTATCCCAGACTGCTGTTCCCACATGCTTCAAGAGAGCCACCATTGTCCCTGTTCCTAAGAAAGCTAAGGTAACTGAGCTAAACGACTACCGCCCCATAGCTCTCACTTCCGTCATCATGAAGTGCTTTGAGAGACTAGTCAAGGACCATATCGCCTCCACCCTACCTGACACCCTAGACCCACTCCAATTTGCTTACCGCCCAAATAGGTCCACAGACGACGCAATCGCAACGACACTGGACACTGCCCTAACCCATCTGGACAAGAGGAATACCTATGTGAGAATGCTGTCCTTGGGTCTCGACCCCGCCCTGTGCAACTGGGTACTGGACTTCCTGACGGTCCGCCCCCCAGGTGGTGAGGGTAGGTAACAACACTCCACCCCGCTGATCCTCAACACTGGGGCCCCCCAATAGTGCATTCTCAGCCCTCTCCTGTACTTCCTGTTCATGACTGCGTGGCCATGCACGCCTCCAACTCAATCATCAAGTTTGCGGACGACACTACAGTGGTAGGCTTGATTACCAACAACGACGAGGCGGCCTACAGGGAGGAGGTGAGGGCCCTCGGAGTGTGGTGTCAACGTCAACAAAACAAAGGAGATGATTGTGGACTTCAGGAAACAGCAGAGGGAGCACCCCCCTATCCACATCGACTGGACAGTAGTGGAGAGGGTTGTAAGTTTTAAGTTCCTCGGCGTACACATCACGGACAAACTGAATTGGTCCACCCACACAGACAGCGTTGTGAAGAAGGCGCAGCAGCGCCTCTTCAACCTCAGGAGGCTAAAGAAATTCGGCTTGTCACCAAAAGCACTCACAAACTTCTACAGATGCACAATCGGGAGCATCTTGTCGGGCTGTATTCCCGCCTGGTATGGCAACTGCTCCGCCCACAACCGTAAGGCTCTCCAGAGGGTAGTGAGGTCTGCACAACGCATCACCGGGGGCAAACTACCTGCCCTCCAGGACACCTACACCACCCAATGTCACAGGAAGGCCATAAAGATCATCAAGGGCAACAACCATCCGAGCCACTGCCTGTTCACCCCGCTATCATCCAGAAGGCGAAGTCAGTACAGGTGCATCAAAGCGGGGACCGAGAAACTGAAAAACAGCTTCTATCTCAAGGCCATTCGACTGTTAAACAGCCACCACTAACATTGAGTGGCTGCTGCCAACATACTGACTCAACTCCAGCCACTTTAATAATGAAAATTGATGGGAATTGATGTAAAAATGTGTCACTCGCCACTTTAAACTATGCCACTTTATGTTTATATACCCCACATTACTCATCTCTTATGTATATACTGTACTGTAAACCATCTACTGCATCTTGCCTATGCCGCTCTGTACCATCACTCATTCATATATCTGTATGTATATATTCTTCATTCCTTTACACTTGTGTGGATAAGGTAGTAGTTGTGGAATTGTTAGGGAAGATTCCTCGTTGGTTATTACTGCATTGTCGGGACTAGAAGCACAAGCATTTCGCTACACTCGCATTAACATCTGCTAACCATGTGTATGTGACAAATCAAATTTGATTTGATTTGATTAGGTACGGCTGATCAACTGTCCTAAGTAAAGTATCTAGAAAAACGAATTTACTTGGTCCCGTGCCATAGTACACCTTAAAAACCAGGTGGGTAATTTGCCTTGTGTTGGTTGGCAAAGGCAGGCTATGGAAATAAAGAGGCAACGGGCCGTCTGGAAGCAAGACAGCCTGGAGGCAGCGCCAGGACAGGAGAGGAAGGGAAATAACTGGTAGTATTATCATTATCAGGCTGACTGTTATCACTACTTCCACTTTATAGTAAAATATACATCAGATCATCATCACCACATAAACACACCAGCCCAGAGGATCACCACAGGCCTTTCAACACACATACTTAAACACTAACACACATGAACGCGCATACATATAGATTCCTCACACACATAATCAAACGTGAGGGTAAACAGAACGTTTGATTGAGGACAGAAATGATTTGGAGAGAGAGCGATAGAGGGAGGGAGAGAGAGGGAGGGATGTCACATTCCTTAGATGTTTGTTTGGATTGGCTAGCAGTGCTATAAAAACAGGGCTGCTGTACACTCCTGACAACAAGTGGTTATAGCATGGGGTGGGGCTCAACACACACACACACACGCACACACGCACACACGCACACACACAGGGGAAGATGGTCGATTTGACAAGTAATGCTTCTGTAGAATGCTTCTGATGCCACATACAGTATAAGGGCTATTCCAAAGTAACAGATTTACGCTGAGACTAATCTTTCAAACAAAAACAATTTACGAACTCCCTTTTGATGACGAGAGTTGCTAACATTACCAGAGAAAGGCGGAAAGAGAGAGAGAGAGAGCGAACACAAGAGAAAGACAGCGAAGTGAGTGAGAGAGAGAACAGAGAGAGCGAATAGAGAGAGAAGAGAGAACAGAGAACAGAGAGAAAGAGAGCGAGAGGGAGCGAGAGCAGGAGCGAGAGAGAGAGGAGAGAACAGAGAGAGAGAAAGAGAGAGCCAGAGATAGACGCTTCCAGAGTGATGTCATCTCCCCCTACTGTCAGACCACCTGACCACAGCACACAGCAACACAGCCTGCAGGCCGGGGAACGTGCTGGAAAACATGTGCACACGCAAACACACACAACCCGTGGCATATACACACACAACTTAAACATTAAAACACCATTTCTTGAGGCAGCATACTAGAGCTATGGTGTAGCAGCACACTAAACCAACTCTACACACCCACGTGCTCACACACAGCCAAGCCATATTACTTAGAATAGATTTTTCTCTGCCACAAATAGAGAAGATACACTTTACACATGTCTGATTGGAGCAGTCAACGAGAGAGAGAGAGAGAGAGAGAGAGAGGAGAACAGAGAGAGAGAGGAGAACAGAGAGAGAGAGAACAGAGAGAGGGAGCGCTTGAAAGAACAAGACTCCAGGAGAAATAGAAACCAGAGAAATCCAATTAATTTCATATTTTTCAGGGAGCGAGAAACAGTGCTGCACCCAGAGCACTTCCTCTACCCAGACAGTGTACTGACATCTCTCTAATCCAGGGGTCTATCCTTTTCCAGCATGAGGGCTACTTTTAAAAAATGAAACATGTAGTAAGCTGCAGATTTTTTCTAGTTTTCAAATAGACACATTCTTCTCCTCTCCCCTGCAACTCTTCCGTCGGTCCTTAGTGTAGAGGAGGTAGTGCACTGTTTTTTGTCAATATACCTGGTAAAAAGCAACTCCAATGGCCCTATAAAAAAACATTCCTGGTTTTAGATTTCTTAATGTTTTCACTCTCAAAATTGTAGTTGTTCAAAGAGAAACAACAAAATGGGTTGTTCTGAGTCCATGCCAATGCTTAAATCACATCAGGAGACCATTATTATTAGGTCTGGAAGAAAACTATGAAATAGATTTTTGAATGTAATTCCCCTTTAATTTAATTGCACATCTAGCGAGAGAGGAATGTGCAGTCCAATGTGCCTGTCTAGTGACAGTTCTGTACTGCTGCAGCTCATTTCATGGCAAAGTTTGCAAATAATAGATACAAATGATATACTTCATTATGATACACAGGACAAATGTTTGGACACACCTAAGGGTTTTTCTTTATTTTTACTATTTTCTACATTGTAGAATAATAGTGAAGAGATCAAAACTATGAAATAACACATGAAAACATGTAGTAACCAAAAAAAAAAGTGTTTAAAAAAAAATCTAAATATATGATATATTTGAGATTCTTTAAAGCAGCCACCCTTTGCCTTGATGACAGCTTTGCACACTCTTGGCATTCTCTCAACCAGCTTCACCTGGAATGTTTTTCAAAACACTCTTGAAGGAGTTCCCACATATACTAAGCAATTGTTGGCTGCTTTTCCTTAACTCTGCGGTCCAACTCCTCCCAAACCATCTCAATTGGGTTGAGGTCGGGTGATTATGGAGGCCAGGTCATCTGATGCAGCACTCCATCACTCTCCTTCTTGGTCTTTGCAGCAATTTGACCATGAAGGCCTGACTCACGCAGTCTCCTAAAAACAGTTGATGTTGAGATGTGTCTGTTACTTGAACTCTGTGAAGCATTTATTTGGGCTGCAATTCCAGAGGCTCTAATGCATTTTCAGATAACTCTAATGAACTTATCCTCTGCAGCAGAGGTAACTCTGGGTCTGCCTTTCCTGTGGCGGTCCTCATGAGAGACAGTTTCATCATAGCTCTTGGTGGTTTTTGTGACTGGACTTGAAGAAACTTTTAAAGATTTTGAAATGTTCTGCATTGACTGACCTTCATGTCTTAAAGAAATAAAGAAATACATTTCCGAATTTACTGATCTTTATGTCTTAAAGTAATGATGGACTGTCGTTTCTCTTTGCTTATTTGAGCTGTTATTGCCATAATATGAACTTGGTCTTTTACCAAATAAGGCTATCTTCTGTATACCCCCCTACCTTGTCACAACACAACTGATTGGTTCAAACGCATTAAGAAGGAAAGGAATTCCACAAATTAACTTTTAACAAGGCACACCTGTGAATTAAAATGCATTCCAGGTGACTACCTCATGAAACTGGTTGAGAGAATGCCAAGAGTGTGCAAAGCTGTCATCAAGGTAGAGGGTGACAACATTGAAGAAACTCAAATATAAAATATATTTTGATGTTTAACACTTTTATGGTTACTACTATTTCATAGTTTTGATGTCTTCACTATTATTCTACAATGTAGAAAATATTAAAAAATAAAGAAAAACCCTGGAATGTATAGGTGTGTCTAAACTTTTTACTGGTACTGTACTTTTGCCAGGTAAGCCTACCTTGCAGTTAACATATAATTAAGAGGGTTTTGGGGAACCCACGAGATTATCACATCAACTGGCTATACGGACAGAGAAACTTGCGCACCACACAGACAGGGGCAATATTGCTGAAAATGAATTGTCAGATAGTTTTAAGTTTGGCTTGAACTTAAGTGGCTAACCAGGGGTGGGATAATCTCAATGTTGCACTGTTTATATAGTAGCTGGGAGTTTACAGTGTCTGATACTTGTGAGATTTGTTTTTGACAGTTTGCGGCAGAACATATGAAAATTGCATGTACTTTCAGAATTGTTTGGGGAGCTACTCATAGGTGGCTTGCGAATATGGAGGGAGCTAACTGCCAAAAGGTTGAACATACGTGTCGTTAGGATTGTAAGAAAATCCATACGTAAATTGTTCGGATCGTTAGAAAAGCCAAGCATAAAACATCAAAAGTAAATGTTAAATTAGATCTGTAAATGTTCAAACCCTATGTTAACATTTACATGTTCAATTCTTACTTTACATCTCCCTTTACTCGGTTAAAGATCTTGTTTATGCGTACAAACTTTTGTCAGTAATGTGGCATTTGCAAAGAAGTTAGCTAGTCAATCAAGCAACTCTAGCCCAGATGTTAGTTGCTTAGCAGCTTCCGGTATAATTTCCAAAATAAATGTCTAGAGCTTGTTTTTAAACTGCATTTAATAATGACATTATACCAGTAGATGGCATAGTATAGGCTTGGGAATTCAGCAAATGACTTTTGTGTGAATGATAAAGACAGAGAAGAGCATTGTCTTGAATAACTGCCTGAGCTGCAAAATAGAAAGTAAATATGATTTAGGCTAGGCTTATTGCACTAAATATGCCATGAAGTATTATTTAATGGCCATATCATTTCATAATATACTTTTATAGCCACGTGGGTCTGCTGTGATGATCATGCAACCTAATGAATCCCACTTTTTGCAGTTTTTGGGAGCACGGACTGTAGGCCTTATATTAGGCATTTTGACTGTTAGTGAATTCCACTCTGTATGTAGGCCCATCACGCAGAGGCAATATCCATATCAATAAATGAGACAAAACAAAATATTGATCAAGTCTTTCTTATAACCTCTCCTTAGTGAAATAGCTATGGGGTCCCAAATGATCAAGACTATCTATAGCCTATTCTAATTGCCAGATCTGTTTTTACTTTTCAGCCACTGCATGTGCTTCTTCAACTATTTAGTAAAAAATTATTTAGAGGCTATATTTAGAGGCCTGTGAGCTAGGGTCTCTTTTAAAGGGGAGCCCTTTAATAAAAACAGTTGAAGTTTACATACACCTTAGCCAAATACATTTTAACTCAGCTTTTCACAATTCCTGACATTTAATCAGTGTAACAATTCCCTGTCTTAGGTCATTTAGGATCACAACTTTATTTGAAGAATGTGAAATGTCAGAATAATAGTAGAGAGTGATTTATTTAAGCTTTTATTTCTTTCATCACATTCCCAGTGGGTCAGAAGTTTACACTCACTCAATTAGTATTTGGTAGCATTGCTTTTAAATTGTTTAACTTGGGTCAAATGTTTCGGGTAGCCTTCCCACAATTTGTTGGGTGGATTTTGGCCCATTCCTCCTGACAGAGCTGGTGTAACTGAGACAGGTTTGTAAGGCCTACTTGCTCGCACACGCTTTTTCAGTTCTGCCCACAAATTGTATATAAGATTGAGGTCAGGGCTTTGTGATGGCCACTCTAATCCCTTGACATTGTTGTCCTTAACTTCTTGGTGACAGGGGGGCAGTATTGAGTAGCTTGGTTGAATAAGGTGCCCAGTAAACTGCCTGCTACTCTGTCCCAGATGCTAATATATGCATATGATTAGTAGTATTGGATAGACAACACTCTGAAGTTTCTAAAACTGTTTGAATGATGTCTGTGAGTATAACAAAACTCATATGGCAGGCGAAAACCTAAAAAAAATCCAACCAGGAAGTGGGAAATCTGAGGTTTGTAGTTTTTCAACTCATTGCCATTCCAATATAAAGTGTAAATAGGGTCATAATGCACTACCTACGGCTTCCACTAGATGTCAACAGTCTTTAGAACTTTGTTTCAGGCTTCTACTATGAAGGGGGAGAGAATGAGAGGGGATTGAGCCAGGTGTCTGGCAGAGTGCCACAGGCTCGTGAGGCGCGATCACAAGAGACTTAGCTCTCGTTCCATTGCTTTTCTACAGACAATGGAATTCTCCGGTTGGAACATTATCATAAAAACATCCTAAAGAGTGACTCTATACTTAGTTTGACAAGTTTCTATGACCTGTAATATAACTTTAACTTTTCGTCCGACGTTTGGCTGGACCTGAAAGCGCGTTTGGATTTGTTTACCAAACGCCCTAACAAAAGAAGCTATTTGGACATAAATGATGAACTTTATCGAACAAATCAAACATTTATTGTGGAACTGGGATTCCTGGGAGTGCATTCTGATGAAGATCATCACGGTTGGGATGGTGTTCATAGGCTTGCAAGCCTCCCCCTTTGTCCTCCAAACATAACGATGGTCATTATGGCCAAAATGTTTTATATTTTTTCATCAGACCAAAGGACATTTCTCAAAAAAGTATGATCTTTGCCCCCATGCGCAGTTGCAAAACGTAGTCTGGATTTCTTATGGCGGTTTTGGAACAGTGGCTTCTTCCTTGCTGAGCGGCCTGTCAGGTTATGTCGTTTTACTGAGAATATAGGTACTTTTTGTTTCCTCCAGCATCTTCACATGGTCCTTTGCTGCTGTTCTGGGATTGATTTGCACTCCTTCCTGAGCAGTATGACGGCTGTGTGGTCCCATGGTGTTTATACTTGTGTACTATTGTTTGTACAGATGAACGTGGTACCTTCAGGCGTTTGGAAATTGCTCCCAAGGATGAATCAGACTTGTGGAGGTCTACAAAAAAGTGTGAGGTCTTGGCTGATTTCTTTTGATTTTCCCATGATGTCAAGAAAAGAGGCACTGAGTTGAAGTTAGGCCTTGAAATACATCCCACAGGTACACCTCCAATTGACTCAAATTATGTCAATTAGCCTATCAGAAGCTTCTAAAGCCATGACATCATTTTCTGTAATTTTCCAAGCTGTTTGAAGGTGCAGTCAACTTAGTGTATGTAAACTTCTGACCCACTGGAATTGTGATACAGTGAATTAAGTGTAATAATCTGTCTGTAAACAATTGTTGGAAAAATTACTTGTGTCATGCAGAAAGTAGATGTCCTAACCGACTTGCCAAAGAAATTTGTGGAGTGGTTGAAAAAGAGTTTTAACCTAAGTGTATTTAAACTTCAAACTTCAACTGTATACTGAACTAAAAGAGAGTTCATAGGAAACACACACACACACACACAGATTAACTCTGATGACTTCCTCAGAATGAGCAAGGCTCTGCCAGATCCGCAGGTCACATGGGAAGAGAAGAGGCGAGAGGGATGGAATGGGAGGAATGCCTGGTTAGGGTCTGGGAGCGGGCAGAGGAGTGGAGAGGAAAGGGAGGAGAGCGAGGGGAAACATGAATGGCTTAGCCCCCTCTTTAGCCCTTTACACAAGTTCCCTCACTACCGTAATAGGAGCCCTTCTGTTGTCATATTTTTAACATCTCTGTTTTATGCCATTTTCAAATGAATTTTAATGTGCTACTAAAAGGCTTTGAGTAGCATTATTACATCTGCTATAGAGAGAGAGAGAGATTATCAGATGGTTATGACTGTTTGCTGTGTGTTTCTGTGTTCTCTGTGAGGCCAGATGGTATTGGTATTAGACACAGTAAAAGGGCTGGTATTAGAGAGGAAGCGGGGACTCACTGGCATTGGTAATCTCACTCCTGTGTAGCGCTTAAGAGACATATTTATCTGCTCTGCAGGATCTCGCTCACTCTTTCTTGTTCTCTCTCTACTTCCTTTTCTCTCTCCCGCTCTGTTCTGACAAGAGGCAACATCTACAGAGCTGCCTGCATCCCTGCCTAATCACATGGCCAAACACTACTGGTCTCTAAGGAATTCCTGTTGCTAGAGATACAACTTGGGTGGGCGCAGGGATGGGTTGATGAGTGAGTGAGTGAGTGCGTACAGTGACTTTATTTACACACCTTCACCTTTTCCACTTTCTGTTGTGTTACAAAGTGGGATTAAAATGGATTTAATTGCCATTTTATGTCAACGATCTACACAAAATACTCTGTAATGTCAAAGTAGAAGAACAATTCAAACATTTAAAGAAATTCTGAAAAATGTAAAAGACTAATATATATTGATTAGATAAGTGTTCAACCCCCCGAGTCAATACGTTAGAATCACCTTTGGCAGTGATTACAGCTGTGAGTCTTTCTAAGTCTATAGGAGCTTTGCACACCTGGATTGTACAATATTTGCACATTATAATTTTAAAAAGTCTTCAAGCTCTGTCAAGTTGATCATTGCGAGACAGCTATTTTGAAGTCTTGCCACAGATTTTCATGCCGATTCAAGTCAAAACTGTAACTAGACCACTCAGGAACATTCAATGTTGTCTTGGTAAACAACTCCAGTGTATATTTGGCCTTGTGTTTTAGGTTATTGTCCTGCTGAAAGGTGCATTTTTTTCTGAAGGCAATGTACATGTTTCAAGCAGACCTTTTCGTGTCTGCTAAATAGCATATACATTGCCTTCCGAAAGTACATGAACAACTTGTTTTGTTGTGATACGGCTTGAATTTAAACTGAATTGAATGTAGATTTTTTTTTCTGGCCTACACACAACACCCCATAATGTCAAAAATGGAATTATGTTTATAGACATTTTTACAAATTAATTAATAATGAAAAGCTTGAGTTCAGAAGAAAGTCACATAATAAGTTGCATGGACTCACTGTGTGCAAAAATAGTGTTGATCATAATCTTTTATGACTACCTCATCTCTGTGCCCCACACATACAATTATCTGTAAGGTCCCTCAGTCGAGCAGTGAATTTCAAACACAGATTTACCCACAAAGACCAGGGAGATTTTCCAATGCCTTGCAAAGAAGTACACCTATTGGTAGATGGATAAAAAACAAACAGATATTGAATATCCCTTTGAGCATGGTGAAGTTATTAATTACACTTTCGATGGTGCATCAATACACCCAGTCACTACAAAGATACAGGCGTCCTTCCTAACTCATTTGCCGGAGAGGGAAGAAACTGCTCAGGGATTTCACCATGAGGACAATGGTGACTTTAAAACAGTTACAGAGTTTAATGGCTGTGACCAGGTGAAAACTGAGGACGGATCAACAGCATTGTAGTTACTCCACAAAACTAACATAATTGACAGTGAAAAGAAGGAATAATAAAAAATATTCCAAAACAGGCATCCTGTTTGCAACAAGGCACTAAAGTAATACTGCAAAAAATGTGGCAAAGCAATTAACTTTTTGTCCTGAAAACAATGGTGTTATCTTTGGGGCAAATCCAATATAACATGTTACTGAGTACCACTCTCTATATTTTAAAGCATAGTGCTGGCTGCATCATGTTATGGGTATGGTTGTAATCGTTAAGCCCTGGGGAGTTTTTCAGGATAAAAAATAAATGTAATGGAGCTAAGCAAAGGAAAAATCCTAGAGGAAAACCTGGTTCAGTCTGCTTTCCACCAGACACTGGGAAATGAATTCACCTTTCAGCAGGACAACAACCTAAAACACAAAGCCAAATGTACACTAGAGACGGAAGACAGTGAGGGTGCTAAGAAGACAGTACTAAGTACTAGGGTACCTAGAAGACAGTGAGGGTTCGTGAGTGGTCGAGTTATTATTTTATTTTTTTAATCAATTTTTAATTAATGCTGTAACACAACATTTGAAATAAGTCAATGGATATGAATACTTTCTGAAGGCAATGTATATGAAACTTTGGTAAACTTGAAATGATAGTTAGTGAACTTGATACATAGAAAATGAATGCAAAATGAACACACTGTAACTGAAAAGACAAATATTGAATTTGAATATTCAATTAAATTGAAATATAACTTTAAAATGGAATGTAAGTCATTCAATTCCATGTCAGATCATGAAATACAATTACTGAATTTATGCATTACAAATTCAATATCTAAATGCAAATTTAAAAAATATTGAATTCCAATAGTTTCTGTTGGCAATGAAATCGCTCCATAATTTCCTTACTACGGTCTGTCTGTCTCTGGAACAGCCTCCCTCTTTTTCCTGTCTGTCTCCACTCAGACATTTGGGCCTTGGTGCAGACTGACTGGGAGGTCAACGTGGGACGGCCTCTCCCTGCCCCCAGGGCAGACAGACTGGGAGGTCACGGTGGGACAGTAGGAAGCCAGGTAGAGCCTTGGGGAGAATAACCATGTCTCAGGTATTGACTGGCTCGCTATATTATCACAGAGAGAGACCGTGCGGCCATAGAGAGAGACCGTGCGGCCATAGAGAGAGACCGTGCGGCCATAGAGAGAGACCGTGCGGCCATAGAGAGAGACCGTGCGGCCATAGAGAGAGACCGTGCGGCCATAGAGAGAGACCGTGCGCCATAGAGAGAGACCGTGCGCCATAGAGAGACCGTGCGCCATAGAGAGAGACCGTGCGCCATAGAGAGAGACCGTGCGCCATAGAGAGAGACCGTGCGCCATAGAGAGAGACTGTGCGCCATAGAGAGAGACCGTGTGGTATTGTGTGTAGATGGGTAAGAGAAAAAATTTATTTAATCAATTTTGAATTCAAGCTGTAACACAACAGAATGTGGAATAAATCAAGGGGTGTGAATACTTTCTGAGAGAAAGACTGGCGGCCATAGAAAGAGACTGTGTGCCATAGAGAGAGACCGTGTGCCATAGAGAGAGACTGTGTGCCATAGAGAGAGACTATGTGCCATAGAGAGAGACTATGTGCCATAGAGAGAGACTGTGTGGTATTGTGTGTAGATGGGTAAGAGAAAAAATATATTTAATCAATTTTGAATTCAAGCTGTAACACAACAGAATGTGGAATAAGTCAAGGGGTGTGAATACTTTCTGAAAGCACTGTATTTGTCTGTCTTCATGTGCATTTGTGTGTTTGTTATTGTTTTATGTATGTAAACATATGTCTATCTACCTGTGAATGTGTGTGTATATTTGTGTGTTTGTATCTGCATGTGTGTTGGGAAGGGATAAATTGAGTGCTTTAGCCCCAGACTGGAGGCAGTGTGTGTGTTTGTGTGTCTTTATCCTGCGCTGTCCTACTTAACGCAGCTCTGCGCTCGGATTCCACCCTGCACAGGAGAGGAGTGTCACTCACCTCCCTCCCTTCCTCCTCCATCTCTCCATCTGAGAGTGAGGGAGGGAAGGAAGGACAAAGAGGAAGAGAGAGCGAGAGAGCGAGAGAGAAAAGGAGATGGGGGGAAGAGGGAGGGAGGAAAGGAAGAGAGGAGGGGAAGAGCGAGCAAGGAGAACTGTACAACCCACGGATGCAAACACTTCATAAACACACAGGCATATGCTCCATTGCATAACGCACTGCATTGCATTAATTAATTGTCAGTAAGGCAAAATGATATCACCCATTCCATTTCCCGCGCCGACAGAAATGGCCCGCCTCGCTTCACGTTCCTAGGAAACTACGCAGTTTTTTGTTTTTCTACGTGTTATTTCTTACATTAGTATCCCAGGTCATCTTAGGTTTCATTACATACAGTCGAGAAGAACTACTGAATATAAGAGCAGCGTCAACTCACCATCAGTACGACCAAGAATATGACTTTCGCGAAGCGGATCCTGTGTTCTGCCTTTCACCCAGGACAACGGAATGGATCCCAGCCGGCGACCCCCAAAAAACGACTTCGTAAAACAGGGAAACGAGGCAGTCTTCTGGTCAGACTCGTGCACCACTCCCTAGTATAATTCTCGCCAATGTCCAGTCTCTTGACAACAAGGTTGATGAAATCCGAGCAAGGGTAGCATTCCAGAGGGACATCAGAGACTGTAACGTTCTTTGCTTTACGGAAACATGGCTCACTGAGTCAGAGTCGGTGCAGCCAGCTGGTTTCTCCACGCATCGCGCCGACAGAAACAAACATCTTTCTGGTAAGAAGAGGGGCGGGGGCGTATGCCTCATGGCTAACGAGACGTGGTGTGATCACAAAAACAAATCCTTCTGTTCACCTGATTTAGAATTCCTCACAATCAAATGTCGACCGCATTGTCTACCAAGGGAATTCTCTTCGATTATAATCACAGCCGTATATATTCCCCCCCAAGCAGACACATCGATGGCTCTGAAAAAACTTTATTTGACTCTTTGCAATCTGGAATCCATACATCCTGAGGCTGCATTCATTGTAGCTGGGGATTTTAACAAGGCTAATCTGAAAACAAGACTCCCTAAATTGTATCAGCATATCGATTGCTCAACCAGGGCTGACAAAACCTTGGATCATTGCTATTCTAACTTCCGCGACGCATATAAGGCCCTGCCCCGCCCTCCTTTCGGAAAAGCTGACCACGACTCCATTTTGTTGATCCCTGCCTACAGACAGAAACTAAAACAAGATGAGGTCTGTCCAACGCTGGTCCGACCAATCTGATTCCACACTCCAAGACTGCTTCCATCACGTGGACTGGGATATGTTTCATATTGCATCAGACAACAACATTGACGAATAAGCTGATTCGGTGTGCGAGTTCATTAGAACGTGCGTTGAAGATGTTGTTCCCATAGCAACCATTAAAACATTCCCAAATCAGAAACCGTGGATTGATGGCAGCATTCGCGTGAAACTGAAAGCGCGAACCACTGCTTTTAATCAGGGCAAGGTGACCGGAAACATGACCGAATACAAACAGTGTAGCTATTCCCTCCGCAAGGCAATCAAACAAGCTAAGCATCAGTATAGAGACAAAGTAGAATTTCAATTCAACGGCTCAGACACAAGAGGTATGTGGCAGGGTCTACAGTCGATCACGGATTACAAAAAGAAAACCAGCCCCGTCACGGACCAGGATGTCTTGCTCCCAGGCAGACTAAATAACTTTTTTGCCCGCTTTGAGGACAATACAGTGCCACTGACACGGCCTGCAACGAAAACATGCGGACTCTCCTTCACTGCAGCCGAGGTGAGTAAAACATTTAAACGTGTTAACCCTCGCAAGGCTGCAGGCCTTGACGGCATCCCCAGCCACGCCCTCAGAGCATGCGAAGACCAGCTGGCTGGTGTGTTTACGGACATATTCAATCAATCCCTATCCCAGTCTGCTGTTCCAACATGCTTCAAGAGGGCCACCATTGTTCCTGTTCCCAAGAAAGCTAAGGTAACTGAGCTAAACGACTACCGCCCCGTAGCACTCACTTCCGCAATCATGAAGTGCTTTGAGAGACTAGTCAAGGACCATATCACCTCCACCCTACCTGACACCCTAGCCCCACTCCAATTTGCTTACCGCCCAAATAGGTCCACAGACGATGCAATCTCAACACCAATGCACACTGCCCTAACCCATCTGGACAAGAGGAATACCTACGTGAGAATGCTGTTCATCGACTACAGCTCGGCATTTAACACCATAGTACACCCTGGGTCTCGACCCCGCCCTGTGCAACTGGGTACTGGACTTCCTGACGGGCCTCCCCCAGGTGGTGAGGGTAGGCAACAACATCTCCACCCCGCTGATCCTCAACACTAGGGCCCCACAAGGGTGCGTTCTGAACCCTCTCCTGTACTCCCTGTTCACCCACGACTGCGTGGCCACAAACGCCTCCAACTCAATCATCAAGTTTGCGGACGACACAACAGTGGTAGGCTCGATTACGACGGCCTACAGGGAGGAGGTGAGGGCCCTC
Source organism: Oncorhynchus masou masou (assembly GCF_036934945.1). Lineage (NCBI taxonomy): Eukaryota > Metazoa > Chordata > Actinopteri > Salmoniformes > Salmonidae > Oncorhynchus > Oncorhynchus masou. The sequence goes on from NC_088223.1 coordinate 66,741,616, forward strand.
GGAGTGTGGTGTCAGGAAAATAACCTCACACTCAATGTCAACAAAACTAAGGAGATGATTGTGGACTTCAGGAAACAGCAGAGGGAACAGCCCCCTATCAACATTGATGGAACAGTAGTGGAGAGGGTAGTAAGTTTTAAGTTCCTCGGGATACACATCACTGACAAACTGAATTGGTCCACCCACAGAGACAGCATCGTGAAGAAGGCGCAGGAGCGCCTCTTCAACCTCAGGAGGCTGAAGAAATTCGGCTTGTCACCAAAAGCACTCACAAACTTCTACAGATGCACAATCGAGAGCATCCTGGCGGGCTGTATCACCGCCTGGTACGGCAACTGCTCCGCCCACAACTGTAAAGCTCTCCAGAGGGTAGTGAGGTCTGCACAACGCATCACCGGGGGCAAACTACCTGCCCTCCAGGACACCTACACCACCCGATGTTACAGAAAGGCCATAAAGATCATCAAGGACAACAACCACCCGAGCCACTGCCTGTTCACCCCGCTATCATCCAGAAGGCGAGGTCAGTACAGGTGCATCAAAGCTGGGACCGAGAGACTGAAAAACAGCTTCTATCTCAAGGCCATCAGACTGTTAAACAGCCACCACTAACATTGAGTGGCTGCTGCCAACACACTGACTCAACTCCAGCTACTTTAATCATGGGAATTGATGGGAAATGATGTAATATATATCACTAGCCACTTTAAACAATGCTACCTAATATAATGTTTAGATACGTATACATATGAGATGAATAATATAGGGTATAAACTGTACTCTATATCATCTACCGCATCTTTATGTAATACATGTATCACTAGCCACTTTAACTATGCCACTTTGTTTACATACTCATCTCATATGCATATACTGTACTTGATACCATCTACTGTATCTTGCCTATGCTGCTCTGTACCATCACTCATTCATATATCTTTATGTACATATTCTTTATCCCTTTACACTTGTGTGTATAAGACAGTAGTTTTGGAATTGTTAGCTAGATTACTTGTTGGTTATTACTGCATTGTCGGAACTCGAAGCACAAGCATTTCGCTACACTCGCATTAACATCTGCTAACCATGTGTATGTGACAAATAAATTCCGATTTGATTTGATTTAACAAAGAACCTGTTCGACCTGCTATAAATCTAACAGAAGCTAACACTGAAAGTATACATGGACTTCATGTGTTTAGTGAATTTATTGAACACCTAGCCATATTTAAAAGGAAATGTTGAGATCAAGCAGAATTATCAAGCAAAATCTATCAACATATCAAGAAAATTCTATTAATATTATGAACATTAGCTAGGAGATGACTGATCTTAAAGAATTTCTGAGCTCTTTGAAAATGGGACCAATTAGGTCTAGGCTAAACAACACATAGACATAGTCTGTTTGAAGCTGACCAATAGCGGACTGGCATCCTCCTTCCCCATGGAAACACACAATCCCCATCCCGGGGTGCATCTCCCTACTGCCATGACAACGAGGAGGTTCTCTCTCTTCGTCTTTCAGACAGTGCATTCTCTCTCAAACACATTACAGCAGCAGAAGACTTCAGAGAGGTGCCTTGGGGTTATCTAGAGCAGGTTTACAGACCTGATCTCTCTCTCCCTCTCTCCCTCCTAGGTGGGACAACCACATATCATATTTTATTTTTTTTGTGGGGGGGGGGGCGATGGGGGACTGATGAGGGGGTGTGAGGTGGTGTGCTATGGGATTATTTAAGATACTCTTTGAAGATGATGGGTTTTGCAGCACAACCACACAGTGAGTTTGCAGTCTGAGCTCGCCTGCTTTACATAAGACATTCGATTATTATAGTGACTGGGAAAAATGTGACTTTTAAGCTGCAGCACGGTTGCTGTGACGACAGTATGACATGGCCTACAACTCTAACTTTAACACGTTTACCCAGGTCACCTGAGAAAAGTATTTATCTGTACTCAACACTAGAGGTTGACACGGGAACAGGACTCCCGCGGGACCCGCGGGAATGGTAGTGTAGGCCTAATATAGTTTACTTAATGACAATCAATAAAAACAATATACTGTCATTTCCCCCCTCCCCCTTCAGTTGGCTCATTCTCCCGCGCCTCAGTCCAGTTGTAGCCAGTCACTACTTTACCTCAGATGCCGTATAATAAGAGTTTGGTAGCAGCAGTTGTGATGTGTGTGGCATGAATGTATAAGAGTGTGTGTGTATATCTCTGTGTGTGTATGTATGAGTGAGTGCATGTGTGCTAAGGTGTGGAGAATCAGAGCAGGTGGTCAGTCCAGTTCAAGTGTTCAGCAGTCTGATTTGCTTGTAGATAGAAACTGTCTCTGAGCATTTTGGTATCAGACATCATGCTCCGATACCGTCTTCCTAATGGCAAGGGAGAGAACAGCTTGTGGCTGGGGTGTGTCAGGTCCTTGGTGATACTGCTCACCTTCCTCAGGCACCGTTTCGACTAGATAGCCTGGATGGGTCGGAGCACAGTCCCAGTGATGTACTGGGCCGTCTTCACCTGCTGGAGGGCCTTGCGGTCGTAGACGGAGCAATTCCCGTACTAGGCCGTGATGCAACCAGTTAGGATGCTCTCGATGGTGCAGCAGTAGTTTTTGGAGAGGACCCTCAGGCCTACAACTGTGGTGTCGTCAGCAAACTTGTTGATGGAGTTGGTGTTGTGCAAATCCACACAGTCATGGGTGAACAGGGAGTACAGCAGAGGACTGAGGACACACCCCTGGGGCCCATGTGTTAACAGTTAGTGTGGAGAGGGTGTTTTTTGATGTATTACGGCCATGTGAATAGTGATGGACATGGCATCTTCCGTGGATCTCTTGGAGTGGGTTCATTGGAATGGGTCCATTGGAGTGGGTCCAGAGGCACTTCATGATGACCAAGGTGAGCACGATGTGGCAATAGTCATTTGGGCATGTCACCTCCTTAAAGCAATATTGAAGTTGTCCAGGAAGATGCCCGCCAGCTGGGCAGCACACACTCTGAGGACGCTGCCAGGGATGCCATCTCGGCAGGTGGCTCTGCGAGTAATCACTCTTTTGGGAGTTTTCCTCACGTCAGCCTTGGAGATCGAAAGCACCTGGTAGTCCGGAGAAGCGAGTCTTCCTGGACGGCTCAGTATTATCTGCCTCGAAGTGAGCATAGAATGTGCCAGCAAGCCAACTCCATCACCTGGCATCCACTGCATCATCATCTGTCACTGGCCACCCATTCCAAAACAGACTGCAACTCTTTGTTATGGGTTTCAGTGACTTCATTAGCTGTAGTTGCTACTTGTTTAATGCCAGTGCAGGTCATTGGTAAAAATAGAAAAGAGTAGAGGGCCTAGAGAGCTGCCTTGTGGTACACCACACTTTACATGTTTGACATGGGAGAAGCTTCCATTAAACCCTCTGAGTTCTATTAGATAGATAGCTCTGAATCTACGATATGGCAGAGGTTGAAAAGCCATAGCACATACGTTTTTTCGACAACAGGTTATGGTCAATAATATCAAAGGCTGCACTGAAATCTAACAGTACAGCTCCAACAATCTTCTTATTATCAATTCCTTTCAACCAATCATCAGTCATTTGTGTCAGTGCAGTACATGTTGAGTATCCTTCTCAATAAGCGTGCTGAAAGTCTGTACATTTGTTTAGAGAAATAGCATTGTATTTGGTCAAACAATTTTTTCCAACAGTTTGCTAAGAGCTGGCAGGTCTGCTGTTAGAACCAATAAAGGCCGCTTTACTATTCTTGGGTAGCGGAATTACTTTGGCTTCCCTCCAGGCCTGAGGACAAAGACTTTCCTCTAGGCTCAGATTAAAAATATGACCGATAGAGTCAGCGACCACCCTCAGTAGCTTTCCATCTAAGTTGTCAATGCCAGGAGGTTTGTCATTATTGATCGATAACAATCATTCTTCCACCTCTCCCACACTAACTTTACAAAATTCAAACTTGCACTGCTTTTCTATCATTATTTGTTTTTTTATGCAGGAATACAATTGCTCACTGTTTGTTGAAATAATCATTAAAATAATTGGCAACATCAAATGGTTTTGTGATGAATAAGCCATCTGATTCAATGAAAGATTGAGTTGAATTTGTCTTTCTGCCCATAATTTAATATAAGGTACTCCAAAGTTTTTTTCCATCATTCTTTATATCATCGATCTTGGATTCATAATAAAGTTTCTTCTTTTTGCTGAGTTTAGTCACATAATTTCTCAATTTGCAGTAAGTAAGCCAGTCAGATGTGCAGCCAGACTTATGAGCCACTCCTTTTGCCCCATCTCTTTCAACCATACAGTTTTTCAATTCCACATCAACCCATGGAGCCTTAACAGCTCAAACAGTCAGTTTCTTAACAGGTGCATGTTTATCAATAATTGGAAGAAGCAATTTCATAAATTCATCAAGTGCAGTGTCTGGATGCTCCTCATTAATCACATCAGACCAACAAATATTTTTAACATCATCCACATTAGGGTCACAAAAAAAATATGATCTCTTATATACTATTTTAGGCCCAGCTGTTGGAACTTTGGCTTTCCTAGATATAGCCACTATACTGTGATCACTGAATCCAATGGGTACAGATATTGCTCGACGCAAGAAGTTAAGCTATCCCGGATCCGGGATCCTATTTATAGCCTCAAGCTCATTAGCATAACGCAACGTTAACTATTCATGAAAATCGCAAATGAAATGAATAAATATATTTGCTCTCAAGCTTAGACTTTTGTTAACAACACTGTCATCTCAGATTTTCAAAATATGCTTTTCAACCATAGCTAAACAAGCATTTGTGTAAGAGTGTTGATAGCTAGCATAGCTATAAGCCTAGAATTCAGCCAGCAACATTTTCACAAAAACAAGAAAATCATTCAAATAAAATCATTTACCTTTGAAGAACTTCAGTTGTTTTCAATGAGGAGACTCAGATAGCAAATGTTCAGTTTTTCAAAAAAATATTATTTGTGTAGGACAAATCGCTCCGTTTTGTTCACGTTTGGCTATGAAAAAAACCTGTATCCAGTTATAGCCTCAAGCTCATTAGCATAACGTAACGTTAACTAGTTATGAAAATCGCAAATGAAATGAATGTGCTAGCTCTCAAGCTTAGCCTTTTCTTAACAACACTCATCTCAGATTTTCAAAATATGCTTATGAACCATAGCAAAACAAGCATTTGTGTAAGAGTATTGATAGCTAGCGTAGCATTTAGCGGGCAACATTTGCACAAAAACCAGAAAAGGATTCAAATAAAATCATTTACCTTTGAAGAACTTCGGATGTTTTCAATGAGGAGACTCAGTTACATAGCAAATGTTCAGTTTTTCCTGAAAGATTTTTTGTGTATGAGAAATCGCTCCGTTTTGTACATCACGTTTGGGTACCAAAAAAACCCGAAAATTCAGTCATCAAAACGGCGAACTGTTTTCCAAATTAACTCCATAATATCGACTGAAACACGGCAAACGCTGTTTACAATAAATCCTTAAGGTGTTTTTCACATATCTCTTCATTGATATATTGTTCGTGAATGTCTACTTTCTCCTGTGAATCGCTTGGAAAAAGACGTGCAGTTGAAGATGACGCACCAATTTCGACGGAGGACACCGGGCGGACACCTGGCAAATGTAGTCTCTTATGGTCAATCTTTCAATGATATGCCTATAAATACGTCACAATGCTGCAGACACCTTGGGGAAACGATAGATCGGGCAGGCTCATTCCTTGCGCATACACAGCCATATAAGGAGACAATGAAAAACAGAGACTCAAAAATCCTGCTCATTTCCTGTTTGAAGTTTCATCTTGGTTTCGCCTGTAGCATCAGTTCTGGGGCACTCACAGACAATATATTTGCAGTTTTGGAAACGTCAGAGTGTTCTCTTTCCAAAGCTGTCAATTATATGCATAGTCGAGCATCTTTTTGTGACAAAATATTGCGCTTAATACGGGCACGTTTTTTTATCCAATAATGAAATAGCGCCCCCATAGATGTAACAGGTTAAGGACTAAGTTCTACAGCATTAGTAAAATTAGTTTAAAAAACAATCTACAATTAAGACTATCTTACAAACGGGGCATTAAAAACTGTAATATCTTAAGTTTCAGCGAGACATGGCTTGCCGACGACACGGATAATATAGAGCTGGCTAACTTCTCCGTGCATTGGCAGGACAGAGCAGCAATGTCTGGTAAGATGAGGGGCTAGGGTGTGTCTATTTGTCAATTACTGCTGTAGCGCAGTCAAATATTAAAGAAGACTTGAGATATTGCTTGAAAGGAGGTAGAATACCTCATGATAAGCTGTAGACCACACTATCTACCAAGAGAGTTCTTATCTATATTATTCGTAGCCGTCTATTTACTACCACAAAGCTGCCCAGTGACGCAAGCCTACCAAACGAGCTAAATGCCTTTTATGCTCGCTTCGAGGCAAGCAACACTGAAGCATGCATGAGAACACCAGCTGATCCGAATGACTGTGTGATGATGCTCTCCACAGCCAATGTGAGCAAGACCTTTAAACAGGTCAACATTCACAAAGCCGCAGGACCATACAGATTACCAGGACGTGTACTCAAAGCACGTGCTGACCAACTGGCAAGTGTGTTCACTTACATTTTCAACCTCTCCCTGACCAAGTCTGTATTTTCTGTATGTTTCAAACATACCCTGTGCCAAAGAAAGTGAAGGTAACCTGCCTTAATTATTCGTTGCACTCGAAAGCCATGAAGTGCTTTGAAAGGCTGGTCATGGCTCACAACAACACCACCATACCAGAAACCCTAGACCCACTCCAATTTGCATACCGCCCAAACAGATCCACAGATGAAGCAATCTCAATTGCACTCCACACTGCCCTTTCCCACCTGGACAGAAGGAAGACCTATGTGAGAATGCTGTTCCTTGACTACAGCTCAGCGTTTAATACCATAGTGCCCACATAGCGTATCACTAAGCTAAGGACCCTGGGACTAAACACCTCCCTCCGCAACTGGATCCACACCCAGGTAGTAAGGGTAGGCAACAACACATCTGCCACGCTGATCTTCAACACTTGTGCCCATCGGGGGTGTGCTTATTCCCCTCCTGAACTCCATGTTGACACACGACTGCGTGGCCGTGCACTACTCTAACACCATCATTAAGTTTGCTGACAACACAACAGTGGTAGGCCTGATCACTGACAACGATGAGACAGCCTATAGGAAAGAGGTCAGAAACCTGGCAGTGTAGTGCCAGGACAACAACTTCTCCCTCAATGTGAGCAAGACAATGGAGCTGATCATGGACTATAAAAAAAGGAGGGCCGAACAGTCCCCCATTAACATTGACGAGGCTGTAGTGGAGAAGGTCGAGAGTTAAGTTCCTTGGTGTCCACATCACTAACAAACTATCATGGTCCAAACGCACCAAGACAGTTGTGAAGAAGGCAGTCTCCTGAGGAGACTGAAAATATTTGTCATTGGTCCTCAGATCTACAGCTGCTCCATCGAGAGCATCCTGACTGGTTGCATCACCGCCTGGTATGGCAACTGCTCGGCATCTTACAGTAAGGTGCTAAAGAGGGTAGTGCGTACGGCCCAGTAAATCACTGGGGCCAAGCTTCCTGCCATCCAGGACGTCTATACCAGGCGGTGTCAGAGGAAGGCCCAAAAAGTTGTCAAAGACTTGTGGAGTGGTAAAGTGCGTGCAAGCAATTGCTCCGGACGCCACTTGGGTACACTGCAGCATCCACCGAGAGGCTCTTGCTTCCAAGGGAATGCCTGACAGCTTGAAAGACATTTTGGACACTACAATGAAAATGGTTAACTTTGTAGAAACAAGGCCCCTGAACTCCCATGTATTTTCTGCACTATGCAATGATGCATGGGCAGTAACCATGTAATGCTTTTACAACATTTCCAACATTGCTGGTTATCAAGGGGCAAAGTATTGACAAGTTTTTTTAAATTGAGAGACGAGCTTAAAGTTTTCTTTACTGACCATAATTTTCACTTGTCTGATCACTTGCATGATACACACGACGAGTTTCTCACACGACTGAACTATCTGGGTGATGTTTTTTCTCGCCTGAGTGATCTGAATCTAGGATTACGGGGACTCGCGCAACTATATTCAATGCGAGGGACAAAATTGAGGTCATGATTAAGAAGTTAGAGCTCTTCTCTGTCTGCATTAGGGTTAGGGTTAACAAGGACAACATACCGGTCTTTCCATCATTGTATAATTTTTTGTGTGCAAATGAACTGCACCAATCCTTCCTGCAGCAAAGCAACCCCACAACATGATGCTGCCACCCCCGTGTTTCACGGTTGGGATGGTGGTCTTCGGCTTGCAAGCCTCCCCTTTTTCCTCCAAACATATCGATTGTCATTATGGCAAAAAAGTTATATTTTTGTTTCATCAGACCAGACGGTATTACCCCAAAAAGTATGATCCTTGTGCAGTTGCAAGTTGTAGTCTGGCTTTTCATGGCAGTTTTGGAGCAGTGGCATCTTCCTTGCTGAGCTGCCTGTCGGGTTATGTCAATATAGGACTCGTTTTACTGTGTTTGCTGCTGTTTTGCTGCTGTTTTGCTGCTGTTCTGGGACTGATTTTCACTTTTCGCACCAAAGTACGTTTATCTCTAAGTCTCCTTCCTGAGCCGAATGATGGCTACGTGGTCCCATGATGTTTATACCTGCATACTTATGTTTGTACAGATGAACTTGGTACCTTCATGCGTTTGGAAATTGCTCCCAAGGATGAACCAGACTTGTGGAGGTCTACAATTTTTTTATGAGGTCTTGGCTGATTTCTTTTGATTTTCAGTTGATGGCAAGCAAAGAGGCACTGAGTTTGAAGGTAGGCCTTGAAATACATCCACAGGTACACTTCCAATGGACTCAAATTATGTCAATTAGCCTATCAGAAGCTTCTAAAGTCATGACATCATTTTCTGGAATTTTCCAAGCTGTTTAAAGGCACAGTCAACTTTGTGTATGTAAACTTCTGACCCACTGGAATTGTGATATAGTGAATTAAAAGTGAAATAATCTGTCTGTAAACAATTATGGGGAAAATTACTTGTGTCATGCACAAAGTAGATGTCCTAACCGACTTCCCCCTTCTTACAAAAGTGTATGTAAACTTCCGACTTCAACTGTATGTGAGAGTGGATTCTTGGCCCTCAATAGCATGACAACTAAATACAGGCACAGACTGTGTGGTAAATTTTTTAAGACTGAGAATCTCTCCAATACAACCCAACATTGCAGAGTTATTTGTATCCGTTCAAGCACACCCTTCTCATTAACCCGTGGTGAGTTATAAAACTTTTATTTGTTCATTGAAAATTGTGAATATGTAAGATGGCTAAATAAATAGCAAGATTATTGATTATTATAATTTGTGCCCTGATCCTATAAGAGCTCTTTGTCACTTCCCACAAGCTGGGTTGTGACAAAAACTCACACTCATTCTTATGTTTAATAAAAGTATTGTATAGTGTGTGTGTGTGTGTGTGTGTGTGTGTGTGTGTGTGTGTGTGTGTGTGTGTGTGTGTGTGTGTGTGTGTGTGTGTGTGTGTGTGTGTGTGTGTGTGTGTGTGTGTGTGTGTGTGTGTGGCAGGCTTACAACGATGGCAAAAAACAACATGTTAGAGTGCGCTGACACTGGTGCTATGCAGCTGGAGGTTGAATGTTTGAAGGGGTATAAGACTATAAAAGGTTTTGGAACCACTGCACGAAGGTATGTGATAAGGTGTACGGTATCGCCAACCTGGTGGATGGAGGCTCCCTGGGGGAAGAACAGCCATCTACGGTGGCTCCTCTAGGACAAATTTAACCTTGCCATGGTGAAAAACACACAGAGCTGGGAGACTTGGAGCTGACCACTGGGGAGGTAAAGCAAAGCACTGTGTACCTAACAGTCTAACAACTCAAACAATACTCTCTGGAAATAAACATCCTTATAATGTCCCGGTTAAATAGAAAGGATAATTAGCAACTTTTCCTCTTGAAAAATGGTGGTTAAAAGGTACAAGGCCTCCTCCTCAGATAGACCAGTTGTTCCGACCAGGCACAACATTAAAACACAAGCCATGTGTTATGAATGTCCGATCGTCATGGCTTTGCTCTCAGTCTGGCCTCTGGAACAGGAACTAACTGCTGAGTGAAGAACAACAACAACATCCTAAGGAGAACATGACTGGTCCCTTTCTGGGTGGCTGAAGATCTACAATATTTATACCCTGTCCCCATCCCCTTGCAGCACAGTGGGTGAAGACGGGAGGGAAAGGGCCTGGCTTGGCTGGCTGCGAATTCCAGGGCTGACTGAGGAAACCCCATTGTTCATTTTCCTCCACTGGGCCAGCCAGCAGAGGTAAAGAGAGAGAGAGCAGTGCTGCTGAGGTTGGGTGTTAGTAGTATGATTAGTTATGCGAAAATTAAGCCATTTTATTCCCATTCATGTGCAATGAAAACATTGTGCTTTTTAACAAGGAGTAATATTTCAGGGGCTCTAAAAGACTGTTAAGGCTGGAACTTATGATGTGATCATCAGATAAAAATATAACAGCCATCAGATAATCAACTATGACTGTTACCACAGTAGCACTGACTGAGTGTGAAACAACTAACCATAGAATCAACCAGTTCCTGTGGCCCCAGCCAGCCATTAGCTCCCAGATTTCACATCACATCACAATGATGCCTGCCTGCCTCACTCGACTGCATTTCCTGTGGTCACCTGATTTCCTGGTGTTTCTGGCAACAACATATGAGACCTTTATCTACTACAAAAACAAAAACACACAATACCTTGCCTGGGATGACTGCACTGTGACAACACCGTGAGTCCATCCAGTATGAAACAGAACAGAGCTCCCGTCTCCCCTAGCTTGTTAGTTAGGGGCTTTTATCATTCATTCCTCATTTGCCTTTCAATCCCTGCTCCGGGCTGCTAACCACACCACACTGACTGCCGTTTAAGTATTTAATCTGCAGAAGCTTCACCTCAGAAATACATAGGCTATATTCACATTGAAATGAAAGGGGACAGGAGATCTACATAAACAGAGCTCTAAGCCTCCATTGAAATATCAATACACACAAACATCTGGGCGAAATAGGGAGCTAGATGAAGTCGTGGAGCCATGCAAAGGCAGTGACGGACTGAGTGTCACCACCTCGGTTGTTTTCTCCTCAGCAGCTGTGTACCTCCTCTTATGTAAGAGGCCAGACACTGACAGAGACAAATCCTGCCCACCAAATAGAGGGTAGAGGGGGTGGCTCAGCCATTGCTGCGGCTCGACAACACATTTCCAGGGAGCACAGCCGACGGGGTATAGAAAACAGGCTTGACACTGTCTGTAGCCTGCTCTCCAGTTAAAAATCTTCACAACTTGATTTAACCAACGCAGGCAGCACACTTCTGTGTGGGAGATAACAGTGGGTATTGGGCTCAGGACAAATTCTACCTGGTAAGGGAGCAAGAGGGGCACTTATAACTGATTGATTAATAGACCACTAATAGAGCACGCAAGTGTAAATGAGGCACATAGCAGATGTTTTTGAACTATTGATAAATGAAGTTTTCAATCCATCTTTATTATATCCTTGAGTGAGTTACTACAACACCAGTGGGAGTGTTGACACAGAGAAGAAGGGGGGAACTGGGGAGAGAGGAAGGGAAGAAGGGGGAACTGGGGAGAGAGGAAGGGAAGAAGGGGGAACTGAGGAGAGAGGAAGGACAGAAGGGGGAACTGGGGAGAGAGGAAGGACAGAAGGGGGAACTGGGGAGAGAGGAAGGACAGAAGGGGGACCTGGGGAGAGAGGAAGGACAGAAGGGGGACCTGGGGAGAGAGGAAGGGAAGAAGGGGGAACTGAGGATGGGTAGAAGGCAGAACTGGGGAGAGGGGAAGGACAGAAGGGGGGACCTGGGGAGAGAGGAAGGGAAGAAGGGGGAACTGGGGAGAGAGGAAGGACAGAAGGGGGAACTGGGGAGAGAGGAAGGACAGAAGGGGGAACTGGGGAGAGAGGAAGGACAGAAGGGGGACCTGGGGAGAGAGGAAGGGAAGAAGGGGGGAACTGAGGATGGGCAGAAGGCAGAACTGGGGAGAGGGGAAGGACAGAAGGGGGGAACTGGGGAGAGAGGAAGGGAAGAAGGGGGGAACTGAGGATGGGCAGAAGGCAGAACTGGGGAGAGGGGAAGGACAGAAGGGGGACCTGGGGAGAGAGGAAGGGAAGAAGGGGGAACTGAGGATGGGCAGAAGGCAGAACTGGGGAGAGGGGAAGGACAGAAGGGGGACCTGGGGAGAGAGGAAGGGAAGAAAGGGGGAACTGGGGATGGGTAGAAGGCAGAACTGGGGAGAGAGGAAGGGAAGAAGGGGGGAACTAGGGAGTGGTAAGGGAAGAAGGGAGGAACTAGGGAGTGGTAAGGGAAGAAGGGGGAACTGGGGATGGGCAGAAGGCAGAACTGGGGAGAGAGGAAGGGAAGAAGGGGGGAACTAGGGAGTGGTAAGGGAAGAAGGGAGGAACTAGGGAGTGGTAAGGGAAGAAGGGGGAACTGGGGATGGGCAGAAGGCAGAACTGGGGAGAGGGGAAGGACAGAAGGGGGGACCTGGGGAGAGAGGAAGGGAAGAAGGGGGAACTGGGGAGAGAGGAAGGACAGAAGGGGGGACCTGGGGAGAGAGGAAGGGAAGAAGGGGGAACTGGGGAGAGAGGAAGGGAAGAAAGGGGGAACTGGGGATGGGTAGAAGGCAGAACTGGGGAGAGAGGAAGGGAAGAAGGGGGAACTAGGGAGTGGTAAGGGAAGAAGGGAGGAACTAGGGAGTGGTAAGGGAAGAAGGGGGAACTGGGGAGTGGGAAGGGAAGAAGGGGGAACTGGGGAGTTAGGAGGAGTGAGTAGGAGCATCTTACCTCTTATTAATGGGCTTCTCATCTTTCTCGTAGGGCTTGACGAACCATTTGCCGATGCGTACGAAGCTACGGTTCATGAGACACCGCTCCAGCAGGTTATGGATTGCTTTGAACAGGAGCGTCCTGCACTCATAGGACAGACCACTATCCCACACACCGTCTTCCTCAGCTATAGAGACAGACAGAAAGAGAGAGCGATAGGGTTAGAGACAGGACGGAGTGATTTTCTAAAAACAAATGTTTGTGTCTCGTCTTCATGCACTTTAGTGTTTCCGTTGGAATGAGATGAAACAATAAAAGTCAAGCCTTCAGTTTGAAAAGATGAACTGCTGCAGAGGCGGCAAGCAACTGGTAAAAAGGTTCAGTAGAGACACCTGCAGTGACCCTTAACTCCTGAAACAGCAGCAACTGCTAATCAGCTGCATCAAACATCATTTCTATGGCAATACGACACACACACACTGCTCAAATCATAGGCAAATGTACCTTTTTTAGCCTAATAATGATGTTGGCAGAGGACTGCCGCAGAAGGAATGGAAAGTTCTGACTGTTTTGGGTGCTTGGTAATTGGCAACTCTTCAGTAGCTTGCTAGAAATATGTTTAAATGTACAATCAGAGCTCTCCCCTGGTGCTGCTGATGTTTGCCTAAGGCTGGGTAGTGGGGAGGTCCGGGGGAGGTCAGGACTTACCTCTTTTCTGCTGTACCTGCCAGTTCCTTAAACCTAGAGTCTTCAATTATATCAAACAACTTAGCCAACACAGAAGTCTTGTGTTTGATCCCAAATGATTGAGGTGGTCTCATTAGTTAGGGTTCCATCTAATTGGCGACAGATTTTAACGCAAATATTCTACAATCTGCATAAAGAAAATATGCGCATTTTACCAACATTGGTGTTTCCACCAAATGGACTTGTTGCGGATAAAAAACAATCAGCGTTTGATGATGTCGTGCACACAAAATGTACTTTTTTTCTTAAGCTTGCATGTACTGAATAGAAATCTACAGTTCAATGTGTTTCCATCGCATTTTCAACTCAAACGATCATTTAGACACAAAAGCATGCCAGTAGACCCACAAATTCCAGTTATTGCGCTAACACTAGTTAGCGTTGGCTCGCGAAACTACATCTAACAGTATACTGGACACAGACATGGTATCCAAAAGTTTGGCAAAATCCAGAAGTATCCCTTTAAATAGCAAATGTGCCTACTTTGGTCATGGCTGGTGCACTCTAGCCAGCAGCTCAAACTTTTATAGTCTCGTACCCCTTCAAAGATTCAACCTCCAGCTGCGTACCCCCTCTAGCACCAGGGTCAGCGAACTCTCAAATGTTGTTTTTTGCCATCATTGTAAGCCTGCCACACACACACACGATATGATAGATTTATTAAACATACGAATGAGTGCGAGTTTTTGTAACAATCCGGCTCGTGGGAAATGACAAAGAGCTCTTATAGGACCAGGGCACAAATAATAATAATATAATAATAATCAACTATTTTGCTCTTTATTTAGCCATTTTACATATAAAACATAATTTATTCATCAAAAATTATGAATAACTCACCACAGGTTAATGAGAAGGGTGTGCTTGAAAGGATGAATATATATATTCCACACAGTCTGTGCCTGTATTTCATTTTCATGCCTTTTCCCCCAACATTGTCTCAGCCATATATGCGGCAGCAGGAAGAATTAAGACCTCCACAATAGTATGGGGCTCGCCTGTCATAGCCACTCGATAGGTCACCATATAAGATGTTTCTCGCCCCTTCTTATTAATGGTATCTGTTGCTTTTATACATGTCTTACTACTCGAAAGTCGTCTTTATTCTCGCTAAAAAAAATCCTGTGGATTATTTTTCAAATTGCCATGTTTTGAGAAAAAAAACTCACCCAAATGCACAGGCCCATTGGAAAACAAATGTACTGTTTGAAAATGTTTTTGTTTTTTTAAATGTGTATCACATTTTTATTTGGCGCACGCACCGATGCCATTGCGTACCACAGTTTGGGAATACCTGGTCTACATGATGAGATTATTGTGGATAAGTGCGAGAATATTTTATTTGTCAAATGGCAGTCAAGCACCGATCATCATTTCACCAGGAGCATCAAGATCACCTTGCACTTTCACCACCATGTGAAGTTCCTCATAACTTACTCCATCTGTTGCCTAATAAAAAGCATGGTTTCCTGAGTCATAGTGGGAGGACGACACCATTTCGTTGTGTGATTTCAAGTTTACTTTGATATGATGGTTATTATATAAATATTTGCGGCATAAAGGCGTTTCCACCCACATTTCTTGCATAATTCATTTACAGACACAAAACGATCCTACCATATCGAACGAAGAAATTATCTGTTGACATTTGTAAAATTGTAGCAAAACTTGTTTGCATCACAGCTGATTTTTTTTAAATACGGTATGGCTTTACACGCATATAAACTGTGGATGGTAACGTATTTAACCTTAATTTAACTAGGCAAGTCAGTTAAGAACAAATTCTTCTTTTCAATGACGGCCTAGGAACAGTGGGTTAACTGCCTGTTCAGGGGCGGAACGACAGATTTATACCTAACCACTAGGTATCCTAGTGGTTTGAGCGTTGGGCCAGTAACCGAAAAGTTGCTACCCCTGAACTGACAAGAAAAAAAATCTGTTGTTCTGCCCCTGAACAGGCAGTTAACCCACTGTTCCTAGGCCGCTATTGTAACTAAGAATTTGCTCTTAACTGACTTGCCTAGTTAAATTAAGGTTAAATAAAAAATGTATATAATTCTAAATTGTAGCATACAGACATAAAAGATTCTGCAGGAGGCAGATGACAATCACAACCTATAGCCTACTACTTCAAAGGGCAGCATTTTGTACCTGGCATCTAAAAATAGAGATTTGAAACTCTTCATTTCCTGATATGCAAAATAGCCAGTCAGTTTAGTGACATCTGAAAATCATATGTTGACCGTAAGCAAGCAAGAGGGAAAGACAAACTATAACAGGAAAAGTAGTTCCTACATCCAAAAACCCAAAGCAAGTCATTTTCTTTGCAGCAGACAGAAAACAGACAACCTAGCTACAATTCACCACATGTTTCCAATCATGGCTCAAGTGTGTCTGTGCCCAGTTAGAGGAGTCAAGTGAAAGTGCTGTTGCAGCCTGGCTGATGGTAGATAGATATAGCAGCTCCAGATGCGCTGTTTCAGTCTGGTCCCTGATCTGTTTGTGCAGTCTTGTCAAACTCCTTTGGTCATTGTCACTTGCTGCCTTGGAGAACAAGGGCTCCTGCCTGATGGTACAGAGAATACCACAAGACAGCAAATGTTTTCAATCCTGGTCCCGGATCTGTTTGTGGCGTCTTGATAATGACCATAGGATTTGGCAAGACAGCACAAATAGATCAGGGAGCGGGCTAGCAGTGTCTTTACTACCTGACTGGAATAGTTGTGGGGTTTGTTTCTGGATCCTGCTCGGCTGTGGCCTGGATGCTCTGCTAATCTCATTAACAGCCACTGTGAGACATCTTAGAGCACTTAAGCTCGTTTCAAACATGTCTCCAGCAAACATCTTTCTCCCAGTGTGCAGCGCTGATCAGCACAGAAAAAATAAACACGAGACATTATCCCACATATCTTATTTGACAAGACGTTGTTCCTTAATGTGGTGAGACTCACACGGAACCCAAACCGGCTGCGCGCGTGCGTGCACCATCGTTCATAAATTTTGTCCCCCAACACCAAACGCGATCACGACATGCACGTTAAAATATCAAAACAAACTCTGAACCAATTATATTAATTTGGGGACAGGTCGAAAAGCATTAAACATTTATGGCAATTTAGCTAGTTAGCTTGCACTTGCTAGCTAATTTGTCCTATTTAGCTAGCATGCTGTTGCTAGTTAATTTGTCCTGGGTTATAAACATTAGGTTGTAATTTTACCTGAAATGCACAAGGTCCTCTACTCCGACAATTAATCCACAAATAAAACGGTAAACCGAATCGTTTCTAGTCATCTCTCCTTCCAGGCTTTTTCATCTTTGAACTTATATTGTGATTGGCATCTAAACTTTCATACTACTACCACGACAACCGGCAACACAGTTCGTCTTTCAATCACCCACGTGATGGCACGTGGGTACCTGCTTCTATAAACCAATGGGAGATGGGAGAGGCAGGACTTGCAGCGCATTCAGCGTCAGAAATAGAAAGGACTTCTATTTTAGCCCTTGGCAACGCAGACACTCGTTGACGCGTGCGAGAAGTCTGGGTTCAATAATTGAATAACATAGATTTCTACATTTATTTTGCAACGCTCGCACACGCGATGTGGTCAGAGTATCAGCACTGAGGAGGTAGCTACCAAACTATGCAACTATAAACTTCATGTCAATTAAAATGTATTAGGCCTACATTCTTAAATGGAGACAGATTAGTTTAGTTAGGTGAGAAGAAAGTCTACACAGACATAAATATACATCAATGATTATAGTGTCTCTCTGCCTTTGAAAGAGGAATTTAAACTGTGATTCCTTTGTCCTCCATATCAATAGTAAGTGAAGCTCTATGGCAGAGCAGCAAGTGCTGAACAGCTTGTTTAAGGGAATCTGGGCTATATATTTTTTCAGGACTGTAGCCTTTTCCTGTAGCCCTAATGGGTGGAATGTTATTCATATTTTTCATAATTTCATAACTACTAAACATTATTTCAAAAGGCCGAAAATACAGTGTTTTTATGTCAAACGGTTTTGTTATATCTCAGTCTTCTGTGAAGTATAATATTGGGACGCAAACTCAAAACTGAATACATTTCAACTCCAGATCTGACATGGTACAGGTGAGTTTTAAGCCCTTAACCACGTGTGTGAGGTGTATACATTTGTTATAAAATAGATTTGTTTAAGACTACCAAGAAAAACTGTGTGACCCTGATTTAGTCCACTGCAGAAAAAGGTTAAGTAGAGGGCCAGCTATATTTCACTGGTGCACTTGTAAACAACCGCCAGAGAAACTTAAAAAGGGCTGAAGCACAAAGCTGTCCATCCACTCTGGAGAGCGAGCTTAACCTTGTTTTTCATATCTCTCGTCTACCCTTCTACCGTCTACTATAAAACATCGCACATTCCTCAATTACTTTTTACCCCTCTTTCAGAAGCTTTTCCTTAGCCCCTCTGGTCACTGTGAGCAATATTCCAAACCTATCTCTGATTCTGCCAAAAGAAGACAATCCTGAAGTGTGTTGAGAGGAGTGGGTTTCCAGCAAAAAGTGTGTGTTTAGAGATTACAAATGTATGGTTCTGTCATATAGCCTAGCCTTTTTTTAATGTAGATGTTCCAAACGTGCACATCAGTGGCTTGTATGCATGGAGGCCTGGAGATGCTAAATGTGTTCATGTTAATTCACGGTAAATTACCGTGAGACCGGCAGTCATTTACATGGCAATAGCCAGCTGACAAAATGTCATGACCATCATGGCCCTAGACGTGATTCCCTGTTCTACATTATATATTTCTATCTCAACTAGAGGTCGACCGATTAATCGGCATGGGCGATTAATTAGAGTTGATTTCAAGTTTTCATACCAATCAGTAATCGGCCTTTTTGGACACCGATTACATTGCAATCCACGAGGAAACTGCGTGGCAGGCTGACCACCGGTTACGCAAGCACAGCTTCAAAAGGACCTTATGGCTGCAAGGAGCCAAGGTAAGTTGCTAGCTAGCATTAAACTTATATTATAAAAACAATCAATCTTCACATAATCACTAGTTAACTACACATGATTGATGATATTACTAAGTTAACTAGCTTGTCCTGCGTTGCATAAAATCAATGCGGTGCCTGTTAATTTATCATCGAATCACAGCCTACTTCAACTTCGCCAAACGGGTGATGATTTAACAAAAGTGCATTCGCGAAAAAAGCACAAGCGTTGCACAAATGTACCTAACCCTAAACATCAATGCCTTTCTTAAAATCAATACGCATAAGTATATATTTTTTAACCTGTATATTTAGATAAAGGTAATGAATGTTAGCAGGAAATATTAACTCGGGAAATTGTGTCACTTCTCTTGCGTTCAGTGCAAACAGAGTCATGGTATATGCAACTGTTTGGGCTGCTCGTTGAGACGTTGCGAACTGTGTGAAGACCATAATTAATTTGCCAGAATTTTACATAATATTGAAGGTTGTGCAATGTAACAGCAATATTTAGACTTAGGGTTGCCACTTCGATAAAATACAGAAAGGTTTCGTATTTCACTGAAAGAATAAACGTTTTGTTTTTTCGAAATTAGTTTCCAGATTTGACCATATTAATGACCAAAGGCTCATATTTCTGTGATTACTATATTATAATTAAGTCTGATTTGATATTTGATAGAGCAGTCTGACTGAGCGTTGGTAGGCAGCAGCAGGCTCATAAGCATTCATTCAAACAGCACTTTACTGCATTTTGCCAGCAGCTCTTAGCAATGCTTAAAGCACAGCGCTGTTTATGACTTCAAGCCTATCAACTCCCGAGATTAGCCTGGCAAAACTAAAGTGCATATAAGAACATCCAATAAAAATGATATAGAGAGAAATAGTTAACTGGTCATAATTCCTATAATAACTACAACCTAAAACTTCTTAACCCGGAATATTGTAGAACTGGGAATATTGAACCACCAGCTTTCATATGTCCTCATGTTCTGAGCAAGGAACTTAAACGTTAGCTTTTTTGCATGGCACATATTGCACTTTTACCTTCTCCAACGCAGTGTTTTTGTATTATTTAAACCAAATTGAACATGTTTCATTATTTATTTGAAACTAAATAGATTTGATCTATTATATTAAGTTCAAATAAAAGTGTTCATTCAGAATTGTTGTAATTGTCATTACTACAAATATACATATCAAAATCGGCCGATTAATCGATATCAGCTTTTTTTGGTCCTCCCATAATTGGTATCGGTATTGAAAAATCATAATTGGTCGACCTCTAATCTGAACGTTCCACAACGTTGTTCCCTGCTGAACGCAGCTCTAGTATTCTGTGCAGAAGGCAGGCGGGAGCCCTTGTTCTCTAAGTCTGTTTGTTAAAAAGGATCTAACATGAAGGCCCCGGCCGGCCAGTGGCCATCCTCTGACATGGGGGTCCAAAGGTCACAAGGTCATGACAGCTAGGAATCAGACAGCTTGGCCAGCCAGTTCTTGACAACACCACAAGTAGATTATTAAGAAAAAACATGGGATTCGTCCAATTCCAAAGCCATGCTGGCCTGACTGAATATAGACAGATCCCCACTCACTATTACTAATAACACCAATTGTCCACGGTTGGAGAGCGTAGGAGTAGGAGAGGAGAAAAGGGAAAAAGACCAAACAAACAGTAAGAGGCTGATTTTTTTGTGGCCAATTTGCAAAATAAGAATACAGCACCAGCATAAATGGGAAACCTCTAAACCTACATTTACATAAACATATCATCACAACACACTCTTTTCTCTGTCAGGATCACATCTGCCCCTCTCTCTCTCTCTTCCTCTAGCGCTGAAGAGGAGCAAACAGGTGTATGCTTTGCATCAGGCATTCCTAACAGCCTTATGTCTCTCATTGTCCAACAGAGCCAAGAGAACAAGAACAATACTCTCTCTGGAGACAGTCACAAACACAAACAAAGAGGTGCGCAGACCAAACCTATAGGCTCAGCTGATGGCTGCAACACATTCATGTCTCCCGTGTGGCAGAGGAGCCACAGATGAGCTCACCTTTAGCAGGCACACATACACACAGGTGTGTGTGGGCCCATTCCAGTAGTGTTAGTTGGCGCTAAGGGGTGAATGTAAGAGGGCATAGGCTTGGAGGGGGTCAGTCCCTCCAGCCACAGGTCTCTATGCTCTGTTAATTAAGTCTGCAGTTGGTCGCTCATTAAACACCTAGATTAATGTATTGTGATACACAGGCCTCCAGGGGACTCTTCCTTCCAGGCTAGACAGAGGATCTTTTTCGCCCTCTTTCTATTTTTCTCTGCCCCCCTTCCTCCTCTCCTTCCCATCCATCCACAAGCAGCAGAGCGAATTGCACCAGTGGTGGTAGTCTGGGTACCAGTTTTTTAAATTTATATTCCACTCTTTGTACTCTGTGTCTTTGGCAAACGACACGGAGTACAAGGAGTGGAATGCAACATCTTAACAGAGGCTGGCAACCAGGCAAACATTTTTACAAGCAAAATACCGTAAATCTGATGTAAATGCAGTAATAGCGAGTCAAGGGTTTGATGTCTTTTGTGCTTTGGGTTCCACAAGGTCTCCATTACTAATTAAGGCCCACCGAGCACCCAGGCACCCAAAACCAGAGAGATGCAAGTATGGCCTCATCCCTCCCAGTCCCCGTCCTCATCTGCGCTGCACCACACCAGTCCCACAGCCAGCCAACGGAGATCCATCAGATAACAGGGAGAGGGAGGGGGTCACATCCAGGAGATTACACCTTAAAAATGGATCCCAAAGCACAAAAGGCATCAACTCCCCTGACTCACTCTTACTGCTTTCACATAGGATTTATGGTATTTTGCCTGTAAAAAAAAGACCCCTTACAAAAAATACCCATTTTACGGCAATTTTGCCTTCATAAGCCGTTTATATCTCCCGTCCGCATGTCGGGACGAGTGGTAGTAGGTGTGTGAAGATGTGGGTCCATTGAGAATATACACCATCAAATATACACCCCGGTTCGTGGGAAGTGACAAAGAACTCATAGGACCAGGGCACAAATAATAATAATCATTCATTGAGCTCTTTATTTAACAATCTTACATATAAACCGTATTTGTTCATCGAAAATTGTGAATAACTCACCACAGGTTAATGAGAAGGGCGTGCTTGAAAGGATGCTCATAACTCTGCAATGTTGGGTTGTATTGGAAAGAGTCTCAGTCTTAAATCATTTTCCACACACAATCTGTGGCTGTATTTAGTTGTCATGCTAGTGAGGGCCAAGAATCCACTCTCACATAGGTACGTGGTTGCAAATTGCATTAGTGTCTTAACAGCACAATTTGCCAAGCGCAGCCCAATCCAGAAATCTGTCAGTGGCTTCTGATTAAATTCATTTTTCACAAAACCGCTTGTTGCAATTTCGAGGAGGCTCTCTTGTTCAGATATCGGTAAGAGGACTGGAGGCAGGGCATGAAAGGGATAACGAATCCAGTTGTTTGTGTCATTCGTTTCGGGAAAGTGCCTGCGTAATTGCGCACCCAACTCACTCAGGTGCTTCGCTATATCACGTATGTAGTAACCAAAAAAGTGAGAAACCAATCCATATATAGTTTAGATTTGAGAATCTTCAAAGTAGCCCCCCCTTTGCCTTGATGACAGCTTTACACACTCTTGACATTCTCTCAACCAGCTTCACCTGGAATGCTTTTCCAATAGTCTTGAATGAGTTCCCACATATGCTGAGCATTTGTTGGCTGCTTTTCCTTCGCTCTGCAGTCCAACTCATTCCAAACCATCTCCATTGGGTTGAGGTCAGGTGATTCTGGAGGCCAGGTCATCTGATGGAGCACTCCATCCATGCTGTGGTAGCCATGCTGGTTAAGGGTGCCTTGAATTCTAAATAAATCACAGACAGTGTCACCAGCAAAGCACCCCCACACCTCCTCTTCCATACTTCACGGTGGGAACTACCCATGCGGAGATCATCCGTTCACCTACTTTGCGTCTCACAAAGAGACAGTGGTTGGAACCAAAAATCTCAAATTTGGACTCATCAGACCAAAGGACAGATTTCCACCGGTCTAATGTCCATTGCTTGTGTTCCTTGGGCCAAGCAAGTGTCTTCGTCTTATTGGTGTACTTAAGTAGTGGTTTCTTTGCAGCAAATTGATCATGAAAGCCTGATTAATGCAGTCTCCTGTGAACAGTTGATGTTGAGATGTGTCTGTTACTTGAACTCTGAAGCATTTATTTGGGCTGCAATTTCGGAGGTTCTAATTCATTTTCTGAGACTAATAAACGTATCCTCTGCAGCAGCGGTAACTCTGGGTCTACCTTTCCTGTGGCGGTCCTCATGAGAGCCAGTTTCATCATAGCGCTTGATGGTTTTTGTAACTGCACTTGAAGACACTTTCAAAGTTCTTGAAATTTTCACAAACTGACTTTTAACAAGGCACAGCTGTTAATTGAAAGGCATTCATAAAGCTGGTCCAGAGAATGCTAAGAGTGTGCAAAGCTGTTATCAAGGCAAAGGGTGGCTCCTTCGAAGAATCTCAAATATAACATATATTTTGATTTGTTTAACACTTTTTTGGTTACTACATGATTCCATGTGTTATTTCATAGTGTTGTTGTCTTCACTATTATTCTACAATGTAGAAAATAGTCAAAATAAAGATAACCCCTTCAATGAGTAGGTGTGTCCAAACTTTTGACTGGTACTATATATACACACATATACATATACATATATATATATACATATACATATATATATATATATATATATATATATATATATACACACTCAGCAAAAAATGAAACGTCCTCTCGCTGTCAACTACGTTTATTTTCAGCAAACTTAACATGTGTAAATATTACAACTGAGATATAAACTGAACAAGTTCCACAGACATGTGACTAACAGAAATGTAATAATGTGTCCCTGAACAAAGGGGGGTGGGGGTCAAAATCCAAAGTAACAGTCAGTATCTGGTGTGGCCACCAGCTGCATTAAGTACTGTACCAGATTTGCCCGTTCTTGCTGTGAGATGTTACCCCACTCTTCCACCAAAGGCACCTGCAAGTTCCCAGACATTTCTGGGGGGGGATGGCCCTAGCCCTCACCCTCCGATCCAACAGCCTCCAGACGTGCTCAATAGGATTGAGATCGGGGCTCCTCATCCGCACTCTTCGCTGGCCATGGCAGAACACTGACATTTCTTAAGTCCTCGAGCAACTGAAACAATCATGATGTGCTTGATATATTTTAGTTTCAGTAAAAAAGTGGCTGACAAAAACAACATTATCTGCATTCAATGTTTTTGTCTTTCCCACAGATCTGAGAGATGGATCTCTTCTCACCAGACGCCTCATTCAATCTGAATGGTAGCAATCTTCACAGGGGTCAGGGCCAGGAAGACAAACAAGACCTGACCTGCAGACAAAAGTTCAAACTTTGACTTGCTCTGCCCCTCCAGGGTACTGAAATATGCCATTTGGAGCTTGGCGCTGCCCTGAGAGGTGCACACCAGAGCTGTTCTGAATAGTATATAATGTGCAGGCCTGGAAATGTCCAATGACTTTGGCAGAGCCAACAAAAACTAACAAGAGCAGAGCTATGCCAGCAGATTGTTAGCACCACACACATCCATACTAAAATAAAGCTCTCAAGAAAGAAACTAAATGAAGCACATCCCCTTCCTCTCAGTCCTGACAAACATCCAAAACAATGTATTGTCCGTCCATGAAACAGCAGAGGGGACACAGTATGACAAGTGTACTTTCCTCCTCCTTCTCCAGAGATCTGACCTAACATGCAGTAATGAATGAATGGGTGTGCTACCCAGGAGCACAGTGGAGATGGCTGGGCTAATAAGAGATTCTGCTCTGCAGAACAAACAACTATTTCGTTTCACTTTTAACCTCCTCATTGCAAGCTCAGATTAGACAAAGGAAGGGCTTTGTGTAGAAACAGAGTAATACACAGGGGTTGACATCAGGAGGGAGGGAGGGGTGAATGGAAGGTGGGAGAGAGGATGGGGATCCCCCCCCCCCTCTCAGCGCTCCTTGAATGATGATTAATTGTCAACATTACGGCTGGGCGAAATTGCCTAAAAATCACAGCTCAGCTTTTTTCTAACTTATGGCCAATTCACGATATATACAGTGCATTTGGAAAGTATTCAGACCCCTTGACTGGTTCCACATTTTGTTAGGTTCTAGCCCCCCTCTCGTTCTCCTTCTCTCTCACTCTCTGGGGAGAAATTGTTGGTTAAGGGCTTGTAAGTAAGCATTTCATGGTAAAAGCTTGTATTCCGCGCATGTGACAAATAAAATTTGTTTTTATTTGATTTGAAAGGATTACTGGCCCACTGATTTACACAGAAATGGCACATGCTCAAAATATTAATACTTCCACAGCCAAGCAGCTAATCTAATGAGTGTGGAAGAGTAAAATAAGCCACCGCCATTTCCACTGAAAGAAAATAGCTGATTGTCATGTTTACCACCAACATTGCTTTGGGGGGAAAAAAATAGCAAACAAAAAAGTGCTTAATATTTCCAGGGAAATTCAAATGTGATTTGGAAAAGGATGAGGAAAATGACAAACCCATCAGCCACTAGCAGGGAGGGAAAAGAGCAAGCTGTGGCATCCCAGATCACTGGCGATGTGTCGGCCAGTCTGATCACCACCACCAAAACACACACACGTTGTTGCTACCTTCTGTGTGTCCCTTCACACCTTCACTGCCAGCAAGTCCATGAGAGGCTCCAATGCATCAGGTTGTGAATCATCACGACTGAGCCAGTCTCAGCCCATCCCAGCAATGTCTACACACACACATACACACAAGGACACACACAGTGGGACAGGCACTTTGCAGGCTCTGAGAAGAGAGGCGAGTCAGTGTGATCCACAGAGGGAAACACAGGTTCACAACTCCGGCTGGCGAGGTAAGGGTCATGACCTCTGTGTTCTCAGGGATCACAGCACACCCTCTCACCAGACAGATAGACACATAGAGAGGAGAGAGGTAGGGTCTGGCTGCCCTGAGGTCAATCCAGTGAGGCTCCTCTGTTCTCCTGCATTGAGTGAGTGAGTGAGTGAGTGAGTGAGTGAGTGAGTGAGTGAGTGAGTGAGTGAGTGAGTGAGTGAGTGAGTGAGTGAGTGAGTGAAATGTCTATGACTCAGGAGTTCAATCTCCCCGGCAAGAGAGTATGATTAAAGTACGTCTCTGTCCATCCTTCACTGCTGCTGCAGAAAAAAAAATGGCCAGACCTCCATGATGCAGTCCACCATGATGTGCTAGGCTCATTTCTGCATCATTGCTCCTGCATATTATATTTTTCACAGAAGTCATGTGAGGAGGGAGCTCCATTTCTATCCTCCTTTTTAAATGGGAAGATGGGATAGGCTTTCTTGTTCAGCCTTGGCGACACAAGGTGCAAGGCGCTGCTTTATTTTGTGCCGGATGGCGGAAGGTGCTTAGATGCCGCAATGTGTGTTAACACAAAACAAAACTGTGATTTCAGTGACCGTTTGCTCCAAACAGTGGGAATTGACGTGCAGGTGGAAGGCTGTTCTCTGCCAGGCTGGCTGGCTGCTTGTCATTTAGGGGATGAGGGGGGAAACTAAGGGAACTATCTGGTTACACCAACTCTAATGCCTTCTAAGCTCTCAATTACAGGAAATAAATATCCCCAGAGCTTCCAGTATCAATCAACCCCTGTCCTGAACCATGCAATATTTCACATTATACAACCAGATCACTACTACCATCATCACAAAGCTAGGGCGTGCTCTATGAGGTCTTTTCAAACAGATGTAACAAGCCCTTTTCATTATCTTTTACAATTTTCACTCATTTAACCAGCTCTATCAATTAATCAATATTTTATAAAGCCCTTTTTACATCAGCAGATGTCACAAAGTGCTATACAGAAACTCGGCCTAAAACCCCAAACAGCAAGCAATGCAGATGTAGAAGCACGGTGGCTAGGAACAACTCCCAAGAAAGGCAGGAACCCAGGAAGAAACCTAGAGAGGAACCAGGCTCTGAGGGGTGGCCAGCCCTCTTCTGACTGTGCCAGGTGGAGATTATAAAAGAACATTGCCATTAAGGCCAGATTGTTCTTCAAGACCTTCAAATGTCTATACGTCTATAATCTTTGGTGAATATGTGAAAAGGTGCATCGAAAGACAAGACAAGACATGAATCCCTCATTTATCTCGTGACCAGCTAAGGCAATCTGAAACGTGGAAGCAGCATGGAAAAAGGAGTGAAACACCTGGTCTGAGAGGGCTCTAGCTTGGACTGTATTCTTCTGTTAATAGGCCAAAGCCATTACACAGGACCATGGCAAGTATTATAGCCAAGCTAGCGTGTGTGTGTGTGTATGTGTGTGTGTGTGTGTGCGCCCACTCCCTCTAGCCTCACCTGTAAGTTCGTGATGGATCAGCTTGGCAAAGTTGGGGTCGTCCCCCCACCAGAAGAGCCAGAGCTCCCTACGTCCGGGCCTCTGGCTCCGCCGCCACACACTCAGCACGTCCGCTTTGATGCAGCGGCTGAAGCTGCACAGGATGGGGTCCTCCTCGGTCACCGGGAAGAGGATGGGTGCCGAGGTGGGGCCTTGCCACACGTACCGCTTCCATTTGATCCCCGTCAAGTCTGCCTGAGGAGAAGGAGGGAGAGAGAGAGAGTCTCAGCTTCTGCTACAATCACCAGTACTCAGCACCAAGCCAGTTCTTGTGAGTACTAAAGAGCAAGCATTAATTCTCCTTTATGGAGCATCTGCCTCCTCAGCAGGAACACTTATGACAAGGAGACACAAAGGAAGACAGCCACAGGAAGAGAAAAACAGAGAGAGAGGAGAGAGAGAGAGAAAGAGAGGAGAGAGACAGATAGAGGGAGGAGAGAGAGGGAAAACAGAAAGAGTCAGGAGAAAGAGACAACGATAGGGGCAGGGAGAAGAGAGAGATAGAGGGAGGAGAGAGAGGGAGGAAAGAGAGAGATAAAGGAAGACAGAGAGGAGGATTGAGACAGACAGGCAGATGGTGATAGAACAGGCTGCAATATAAACAGACAGAAACACGGCTGGAGAACGAAGCAGCACACACAAAAAAGCATGTTTGTTTTTGTTCCGACTGAAAGCACCTGAAGCTAAAATGCGCACAATCTCCAGAAAAACAACATGAACAACGTGTTCAAAGCTCGATAAAACTCCCTAATGCATGTAAATGGGTTCTCTGACCAACTTCATCTTTTTTAATAATGAGTGCTGTGGGGAGTGTGCCCACTGCTCTCTAATAACCAATGCTGTTTGGCTTTTATAGAGAGTGAAAACACAACACAGAGAAAATCATAGGTCATAAATCACAGGCAGCAGCAGCACAGGGTACCACAGCGTTATGTTAAAGCAGGAACATTACGCTCCACTGCTACTGCAGCCTGCTTAGCCGTGCCGGCTGGCTGCCACTCATCAGACAGCCCTACGTACATACAACCAACCAGCGATCCCTGTGCTCATGTCCTACACTGACGCCATACACTGTCTCTCACACCACTAACACACCACGAACACTTACACTGCTGAATACATCATGCCTTCCAGTGTTTTAGGCTTACACTCTGTGCCCATGTCATACACTTACACACTGCAAAAGCCAACATTATCCCCACAACCTATGTTGCCTTGCAGTACTACTCTTGATGGAGCTGGCTCTCCTATCTATCCTTGCAGCACGGCAGACAGTTTACTGATTTTTTAGGCAGGTTATTTTGAGCTGCTAGGCAATATGTTCCAGTCGACCAACTGTCACTTTGTTAGAAGTAGACGATTTATTAAAATTTGAGGGTAAAAATGAAATGAATTTAAAAGCTATGACCGAGTAATAAAGCCTGGTTGTGTTATAGCTAGTCTTTAGCCTAGTCACAGATAAACTGGAGATGTGTTGTCAGCTGGAGTCAGGTTTTAGTTATCCATTCTAACATGACAGCAAGGAAGGTCATACACTGGCCACAGAACGCTACTGAAATCCTAATGCTAAAATTATCTCAGCAAAACATTGCTTGTCTCATATACCAAATATGATGAGCAACTTTAACTACACTAAACAGGAGTATTTCTGTCTGTAATAAAGCCCTTTTGTGGGGAAAAACACATTCTGATTGGCTGGGCTTGGCTCCCCAGTGGGTGGGCCTGGCTGCCAAGTGGGTGGGCCTATGGCTGTACCCCTGCCCAGTCTGTGAACTCAATAGATCAGGGCCTAATGAATTTATTTCAGTTGACCGATTTCCTTATTGTAACGGATCTCATCCTCCTCTTCTGAGGAGGAGTAGCGAGAAGAATCGGAGGACCAATGCGTAGCGTGGTAAGTGTCCATAATGTTCAATCAAAACACAGCAGAACACTTGAACAAAACATTAAACGTGAATAAACGAAACAGTCCCGTGTGGCAACAAGCACTGACACGTAAGACAAACACCCACAACTCAAAAGTGAAACCAGGCTACCTAAGTATGATTCTCAATCAGGGACAACGATTGACAGCTGCCTCTGATTGAGAACCATACTAGGCCGAACACGGAAACCCCAAATTATAGAAAAAGGAACATAGACAACCCACCCAACTCACGCCCTGACCATACTAAAACAAAGACATAACAAAGGAACTAAGGTCAGAATGTGACACTTATATGAACTGTAACTCAGTCAAATCTTTTAAATTGTTGCATGGTGCATTTATATTTGTGTTCAGTATACATAAATTGAGAAATACCAATTATTGAAAGCTCATAGGCTGTTGAGTTTGTGGCACAATCTCAACAACAACAAAAAAATCACAAGATGACTACAAAAATGACCTTCCTCAACATTACTCTATCCCACGTGCCCCTAAATGTGCTTTTCAATACTAAGATTTATTATGATGGGCAGACACACCAACTCCCAGCCTCTTACATAACTGCCATGTTATCACATATCATCAATTCATCAAGCAACATCATAGGAAATTTCTCACGTCAGGAATCTTGCTCAAGGGCATTCAAACGCTGTTCCAGACAAGACCCTATTCACACGCCAATGTTCAATTATCATATAGGCCTATAGCCTATTCCTTCCACAGTATAGTACTACTGCTGCAGTTTATGTTTCACTAACTCCCTCCATCAAGTCCTCTCTCTGGCAGACACAGTGGTGTGAAGAACTACCTGACACCTGCATCTTGCAGAGAAACATCTGTGCTGCACAGAAAGAAAGGGGATGGGAAAAAAACTGAAGTGTGAAACCAGATCGTCCGCACTTATAGAAACGGACTGTTTCTGAAACGGGCCATGCTTGGACGGTTTGCCTGTATACATCTCACTTATTCTTCTACAGAAATGTATTTTCATCACACAATCCAGTCTTCTGATGACAGCTCTGATGTGTTGTCAATGTGAGGCTATTGGCTTGGTTGTTTTCCCAGTCAAAGATCAAGTTGAAGCTTTCGATACGTAAACTAGGCTATTCTCTGCAAACATTAAGTGGCAATCTTCAAGTGGTAGATTGCACCGTCAAGGGTCTGTGTGCCTTCTGCGGTCAATCAATCCATCTTTTCAGTACATCTGAGTTCCAGTCTGTATGCAGGATGAATGAGTGAGTGTCAGGGAAACCTGTGTGTTTCCTTCAAAATGACTAATGGCACGGCTAGCTGACTGTTAGTATTATGCTCAGGTATGTGGGGAACTGTATATGCAAAGTGTACCCCACTAAAAGGGCAAGAACCAGGGTGAAGTTAAGTTTCCCTTTTCAGATGGCAAGCCAAACCCCCATAGCGGCGATAGGGGAATCTGAGGGCAAAGCCATTTGACAGACTCAGGAAGTTGACGTTAAATCGGCCTGGGATTTGAGGGTTACGACCCCTCCTTTCATCAGCTGCTCAGCTCTGCTTACCTTCCCTCTCACAGCTCAGAGCTCCAGGTCCCATTGTGGAGTACACTTAGTGCCAACAGCTGCCTTTCCTTCCCTTGCTTTGGGGCGGCAGGTAGCCTGGCGGGTAGGTTGCAACCGAAAGGTTGCTGGATCGAATCTCTGAGCTGACAAGGTAAAAATCTGTTGTTCTGCCCTGAGCAAGGCAGTTAACCCACTGTTCCCTGGGTGCCGATGACATGGATGTGGATTAAGGCAGCCTCCCACACCTCTCTGATTCAGAGGTTAAATGCAGAAGACACATTTCAGTTGAAAGCATTCAACTGACTAGGCACGTACAACTGACCAGGCACGTACAACTGACCAGGCACGTACAACTGACCAGGTAGGCACGTACAACTGACCAGGCAGGCACGTACAACTGACCAGGCAGGCACGTACAACTGACCAGGCAGGCACGTACAACTGACCAGGCAGGCACAACTGACTAGGCAGGCACGTACAACTGACCAGGCAGGCACGTACAACTGACCAGGCAGGCACGTACAACTGACCAGGCAGGCACGTACAACTGACCAGGCAGGCACGTACAACTGACCAGGCAGGCACGTACAACTGACCAGGCAGGCACGTACAACTGACTAGGCAGGCACGTACAACTGACTAGGCAGGCACGTACAACTGACCAGGCAGGCACGTACAACTGACTAGGCACGTACAACTGACTAGGCAGGCACGTACAACTGACTAGGCAGGCACGCATAACTGACCAGGCAGGCACGCATAACTGACCAGGCAGGCACGCACAACTGACCAGGCAGGCACGTACAACTGACAGGGCAGGACACGTACAACTGACTAGGCAGGCACGTACAACTGACTAGGCAGGCACAACTGACTAGGCACGTACAACTGACCAGGCAGGCACGTACAACTGACCAGGCACGTACAACTGACCAGGCACGTACAACTGACTAGGCACGTACAACTGACTAGGCACGTACAACTGACTAGGTATCCCCCCTTCCTTTCACTTCCTGACATTCTCCCTCCCAGAGACAGGCAACAGGTGAAGTTGCTCAAATCAATCCTCAGCAGACGGATAGACACCCCACCACCACTACAAGAAACTCTCCATCAAGGCCTCACCCTCCTGTGGCAACCCATGAAACTAGTTAACAAGTGTCTGTTTGCATCTTAGAGAACTGGAGAGAAATGCAAATCCACTTGGTCTACTCTCTTGTCTCGCCCAGCCTTTCCTTCTGCACAGCATGTGTCGCTGCTGTGGTTTTTGTTCTAATCCTGCCCGGCCTTTCCTTCTGCACAGCATGTGTCGCTGCTGTGGTTTTTGTTCTAATCCTGCCCGGCCTTTCCTTCTGCACAGCATGTGTCGCTGCTGTGGTTTTTGTTCTAATCCTGCCCGGCCTTTCCTTCTGCAGCATGTGTCACTGCTGTGGTTTTTGTTCTAATCCTCGGCCTTTCCTTCTGCACAGCATGTGTGTGGTTTTTGTTCTAATCCTGCCCAGCCTTTCCTTCTGCACAGCATGTGTCACTGCTGTGGTTTTTGTTCTAATCCTGCCCGGCCTTTCCTTCTGCACAGCATGTGTCGCTGCTGTGGTTTTTGTTCTAATCCTGCCCGGCCTTTCCTTCTGCACAGCATGTGTCGCTGCTGTGGTTTTTGTTCTAATCCTGCCCAGCCCAGGAGTTTGATACCCGCTATAATGACTTTCTTCTACAGAAGGTAGAGAACTTAAGACTGCCAGGAGACACTAGTCTAGCAGGGCAGTTGTGATGTGACTTTTTTTTTTAAAGCATAATAACTAATCTTCAAACTTAACCAAAATCCACTTAACTTCAAATACAAACAGGAATTGTATATAAAACATTGTTATAAGACTCCTGGGAACTGTTTAAAGTTATGGTAAAAGTGCCACTGTTCACTGCATTCTTTTAGCTTAAAACCACTAAGTCTGGTTTGTGTGCAAGTCATACAGGACTGTGAACAGAAGCACTGGTATCATGCTTAGTCTCAGTATGCAGTAAAATGTCTCCCTGCTATTGCAATACAGCAGCCAGTCATTCACTACTAGCCTCATAGCTTCTCCTGTTCATTCAGCTCTACTGTCAAATGCTTTGGAAAAGGACAGTTCATGTCTATCAATGTCCAAAGTGTTTCATTATTTATTAATTTAACCTGCATGGTGGGGAATTGTTAGCATATGTCATGCAGTGCATATTGTACAAAAAAAATGCAATGCATTGATACAAACCTATACATGTGAGCTTTTTCCTTCAGTCGTAATAGTAGGCTATAACCTAAATCTATTAGGTACTGTTGGCTGTATGCGTTTATGATAGCTATATAATTCAATTGTTTTACGACTGACTGGCAACGCAACGGTATCAATCAGCACTATGAGAACTACAACAGCAAAATAAATACACACAACAACTCTAGCAATACTGTGAAATGCATTAATCTGTCATGAACAATGTATTCAACTTGACAACTTGCCAGACAGGAAGTGAGTCCTAAAGTCTATCATGCACTAACAATAGCCAAGAATACATTCTTGTTTATTAATATTTCAGCCCGTGCCTCCGTTAAGTATGCGCGAGCCAAGAGTGTAAACAACAAATGATTGGCAAGCAAACCTGGCAACTTCAAAGGGAAAGTACTGTATATGTAAGCCAGCGAATAGGATACGCTGTTTCAGTAACGAAGCTCTTCATTGGCTACTTTAAAGAAAACAATGTAGCAAGCAATGTATCTGCACAACTACACCTTCCCACTGACAAGAACATGATTAATTCATTGAACATTGTTGTTGAAATGAGAGGCCAATGTTCACAAGCCTTTCCTTTGCATTCCATGACTGAATGTAAATGTGTTTGTCATTTAGTTAACTTGCTATTTGTGCTAATGAACGACATTGCAAGCTAGTTAGCAGGCTAGAAAACTGATTGGGTTTATTTTTAGGTCACGTAAACATGCTGCACAATGCATTCGATAAAAAGCATAACGTTACTTCAACCAAGCAAACAACTGGAAGAGGCCAAACATGCATGGTATTCAGTGTTGGCTAAGATGTTTATCAACACACATTACATTAGTTGCACAGTTATTTCCTAAAACTCTCAGGGCTGGAATGTATTTAATATGATCAAACTGAACATTTATGATAGCAAGCACATGCATGCAGCTGTAAGTGATAGATAACCTTATTATTTCTTCATCTTGCACAACTTCTCAGTATGCAAATAAGCATTGCCTTGGTGAATGATGTTTGAATTGCAGTGCTCGAAGGGCACTACGACTGTTTTCTCACTGCTGTGGCTACCGTTTTTTGCTCTCTTCAGCTAGTTAAAAATGGCTGCTTTTCCTTTAGTTTTAAATCTCTTACCAGACAAAATAGATTGGAATGGCAATCCTCCAAGCTGGCCCCGTTTGGTACAAAACAAGAACTCATCCTTTCACAGCGAGATCGAACATTCCATCATTTCAGTTCCGGGGGAAATAAATACCGAGTTCCACTAGTATTTTTGCAAGATGTATAAGCTAATCAACGAAAATTATTTTTACCAATCGGCTGGAGTATGTAATTCAACAACCCTTCGAAAGCTATTATCCGCCCAAAAATAAAAGCAGTTAAAATATCGCCTTCTCAACCTCTGTCGACCTCTCAAATACACATGAAGTAAACAAATTAAAGGGAGCGAAAAATGTTTTAAAACAAAAATAAAAGGAGAGTAAATAAGCAACTCTCCCCCTCCCCCTTAGCTTAAAACGGTCTTTGCTAAAAACGTCCCTCTACTCCTCCATCACCATCAAAATCGATGTAAAAACGAATAACATCCTTAAAAACCAATCGAAAATTGGCATATGCCTATATTTTTGCGGTAATTTTAACCATTATTTCGGTCTCTGTTCCTGCTGGTTTCCATTTGAATTCATGGATTCCTTTCTTTAATGGCGGCCACAGGGAGAACTCTGCCTCCCAAAGCCTATTGGCTCATTGTGGTCATGAGGGCTGTAATAACACAGTAACTGATGGGTATTGCCGCTAGGCGAGAGCAAGAGGCGCTACTGAGCAACCAGATTCTGTTACTAATGATCAAACCGAACTTGCCGACTTTCACAGTGCACCACCTAGTGCATACACAAAGAAATGTATCCATTCCTTGCATCAATATTTACATCATTCAACTGTGTGTGCCCTGCCCTGCCTGCCCTTGCAATCCAACCAAAGCCCTACTTCGAGTACAAAACGTGCACCTTGAATGTGTCAATGTAGATGGGGATGCAATGTTACACTATTGTAACACCATTGTGAAACCGTAGTAACACTAACAGTTGAAGCAGATGAATAGATTTCAAGAGTTGCCCCAGGCCACACATGCCATGAAAGAACTAAACGTGACATGATCAAATTATTGTTGCACCTCTGTGTGAAGAAATGACTTTAGTTTTTTTGCTGCCAATCCTTCAAGATGATTGAATACATTTGGTTATGATGAAGTATTCAGTCAATTTCAATTTACTGATGCAACCAAATAGTGAAATACACTTCTTTTTTTTCAAACAGTTTTTTTTTCCTTACAATAGATACTGAGCTCTACTC
This sequence comes from Oncorhynchus masou masou, assembly GCF_036934945.1. Taxonomy (NCBI): domain Eukaryota; kingdom Metazoa; phylum Chordata; class Actinopteri; order Salmoniformes; family Salmonidae; genus Oncorhynchus; species Oncorhynchus masou. The sequence continues at coordinate 66,776,784 of NC_088223.1, forward strand.
CTTCATTTGTATAAAAAATGCAATTAGGCTAATCCTTTTAGATGATTGGTTGTAATGAATGCAAATAATTCTAAGGAGCCACGTTGAAGCAAAGCGTTCAGCACAATTTGCCATTTTAACTTATCTAATAATCTATATAAAAAATGCTATGCCGCTCCAGCTGATAATGGCATCTCTTTGTCACACTGCCTGTGAGATTCTCAGTCAAAGTCATAGCCCATCCAGTGCATGGCCATGTGTTCATGCTTGCTGCTGTGATACTGTGCAGGCCAGTCTCCAAGGCCAGATAGTAGATCATGTGTTTCTCTCCCTTCATCAGTGATTCTGATCCAATCCTGACAGGTCCAACAGCTCCCATCATTATATCTATATCCCACCAGACAGCACTGATAATCTCTCATCACTCCCACTAGATATGAGATTGGGGAATGATTAAGTGTCTGTGTGATTGTTTTAAAGAAAAATATTTGATGATAGACCTCATAGCGACAATTGTCATAACATTGCAACTAACAGGAAATGCATATCTAATCTGAGGTTATTTCTCTCTCTTATCTCGTTAAATCTCTACTGACACAATGCCAAACTACAAGAACAACTGTGAAAATGAAAGTATATCATACAGTACCAGTTAAAAGTTTGGACAGACCTACTCATTCAAGGGTTTTTCTACATTGTAGAATAATAGTGAAGACATCAAGACTATGAAATAACACATATGGAACCATGTAGTAACCAAAAAAAAGTGTTAAACAAATCTAAATATATTTTCTATTTGAGATTCTTCAAAATAGCCACACTCTAACTGTTACGGTTCTAACTCCTCCTCTGACTAAGAGGTGTGGCAAGGATCGGACCAAAATGCGACGTGGTAATTTTCATGCATGTTTAATGAACAAATAAACAAGAACAATACAAAAACCGTAAAAACCTAAACAGCCTATCTGGTGACAACAAACAGAGACAGGAACAATCACCCACGAAACACTCAAAGAATATGGCTGCCTAAATATGGTTCCCAATCAGAGACAATGATAAACACCTGCCTCTGATTGAGAACCACTCCAGACAGCCATAGACTATGCTAGATACCCCCACTAAGCCACAAACCCAATACCTAACAAAACCCCAAGACAAAACACACCACAATAAACCCATGTCACACCCTGGCCTGACCAAATAAATGAAGACAAACACAATCTACTTCGACCAGGGCGTGACACTACCTTGAAGACAGCTTTGCACACTCTTGGCATTCTCTCAACCAGCTTCATTAGGTAGTCACTTGGAATGCGTTTCAATGAACAGGTGTACCTTGTTAAAAATTCATTTGTGGAATTTCTTTCCTTCTTCATGAGTGTGAGCCAATCACTTGTGTTGTGACAAGTTAGGGGGGGTATACAGAAGATGGTAAAAGTTCATATTATGGCAAGAACAGCTAAAATAACCAAAGAGAAATGACAGTCCATCATTACTTTAAGACATGAAGGTCAGTCAATGCGGAAAATGTCAAGAACTTTGAAAGTTCCTTTAAGTGCAGTTACAAAAACCATCAAGCGCTATGATGAAATTGGCTCTCATGAGGACCGCCACAGGAAAGGAAGACCCAGAGTTACCTCTGCTGCAGTGGATAAGTTCATTAGATTTACCAGCCTCAGAAATCGACAATTAACTGCACCTCAGATTGCACCTCACAGAGTTGAAATAACAGACACAGCTCAACATCAACTGTTTAGGGGAGACTGCGTGAATCAGGCCTTCATAGTCAAATTGCTGCAAAGAAACCACTACTAAAGGACACCACTAAGAAGAAAAGACATTAGACATTTGACTGGTGGAAATCTCTCATTTGGAGAGCCCAAATTGGAGATGTTTGGTTCCAATCACTGTCTCTTTGTGATGGATGATCTCCGCCTGTGTGGTTCCCACTGTGAAGCAGGGAGGAGGAGGTGTGATGGTGTGGGGGTGCTTTGCTGGTGAAACTGTTGGTGATTTATTTAGAAATCAAGGCACACTAAACCAGCATGGCTACCACAGCATTATGCAGCAATACACCATCCCATCTGGTTTGCGCTTAGTGGGACTATCATTTGTTTTTCAACAGGACAATGGCCCAGAACACACCTCCAGGCTATGTAAGAGCTATTTGACCAAGATGGAGAGTGATGGAGTGCTGCATCAGTTGACCTGGCCTCCACAATCACCCGACCTCAACCCAATTGAGATGGTTTGGGATGTGTTGGACTGCAGAGTGAAGGAAAATTGCTCAGCATATGTGGGAACTCCAGTTGGAAAAGCATTCCAGGTGACTACCTCGTGAAGCTGGTTGAGAGAATGCAAAGCTGTCATCAAGGCAAAGGGTTTGAAGAATATAAAATATGAATTATATTTTGATTTGTTAAACACTTTTTTTAGTTACTACATGATTCCATTTGTGTTATTTCATAGTTTTGACGTCTTCACTATTATTCTACATGCAGAAAATAGTACAAATAAAGAAAAACCTTTGAATGAGTAGGTGTGTCCAAACTTTTGACTGGTACTGTATATAATTAAGCAATAAGGCAAGAGGGGTGTGGTATATAGCCAATATACATTTACATTGCATTTACATTTAAGTCATTTAGCAGACGCTCTTATCCAGAGCGACTTACAAATTGGTGAATTCACCTTCTGACATCCAGTGGAACAGCCACTTTACAATAGTGCATCTAAATCATTTAAGGGGGGTGAGAAGGATTACTTATCCTATCCTAGGTATTCCTTGAAGAGGTGGGGTTTCAGGTGTCTCCAGAAGGTGGTGATTGACTCCGCTGTCCTGGCGTCGTGAGGGAGTTTGTTCCACCATTGGGGGGCCAGAGCAGCGAACAGTTTTGACTGGGCTGAGCGGGAACTGTACTTCCTCAGTGGTAGGGAGGCGAGCAGGCCAGAGGTGGATGAACGCAGTGCCCTTGTTTGGGTGTAGGGCCTGATCAGAGCCTGGAGGTACTGCGGTGCCGTTCCCCTCACAGCTCCGTAGGCAAGCACCATGGTCTTGTAGCGGATGCGAGCTTCAACTGGAAGCCAGTGGAGGGCTGTTCTTATGCACGACGCAATGCAGAGTGCTAGGACACAGCTCTTAGATGTGGTATATTGGCCATATATCACAACACCAGAGGTGCCTTATTGCTACTATAAACTGGTTACCAACATAATTAGAGCAGTAAAAATAAATGTTTTGTCATACCCATGGTATACGGTCTGATATACTACGGCTTTCAGCCAAATCAGCATTAAGGGTTCAACCACCCAGTTTATAACAAGTGGTTTGTCACTTAGGAGTTAGCCCACTGGTCTTGTACCATCTGATTCAAAACTGTCTATAGGCCCTTCCTATCTGTCTGCAAAAAGGAACGGTGTGCAGCACGTGTCAAAAAGTCTTATTGTTCTGTGACTAAATCCTGTATAAAGAAAGTGAATAATACATCTGATATTTTGCCTGTGAGGCCATAACCTGCATTTAATGAAAACATGTGGTCAGATAAGACAGGAGAACAGCAGCAAGAGGAGCAGGATATTGCACCAATCACTATTAAGTGAGTGACTGTGAGCTAAACAGTGAAGAGTGAACGGAATGCAAGATATCTGGAGGTCTTTAAATAGTCTGAATAGCTTGAGTGCGTCATAATAATGGGATTCATTGACATTCATTGTTGTCAAAGCAGCTGGAATTCAATTGTGCGTGTGTGAGTGCGCGTGTGTGTATTGAGGCCCAGGCAGGGCAGGATTGGAAGGTCTATAGTTCAACAGCACATCTCTTGTTTACAGACTCTTGTTTACAAAGGCTAAGTGGTAATATCCTTGTCTTAGTTTCTACAATGGAGGAATGGCTTTAGTAATCAAAAGGGTCAACTGGGCCACCATGTTCAAATAAAGTACACAACCCCCACCCATACACACTCACACATGGTTTGCTAATTAACATATGAACCCAACTGCCTTAATTATACGTATACTAAAACCACATGCACATTTTATAGCCTCTAACGTAGCCAGCAAATATAGTATCAAGCCTGTGTTCATGTAGTGAATTTAGTCAACCGTATATCATGCTCTTTTTTTAACCAACTCATATTATTTCAGCAGTGGAATTAAGATAATAAGAAATCTAACAATCCAAATACAATGTGTGTCCTGTAGACAGCCATGTTCTGAGAGAGCTGCAGGGTGAGTATTTCAAAGGCACAACTCTGGTCAACAAGGGAAACCAGTGAAAATCGTAATTCTGGAGAGAGATCCAATAAGGCTAGCCTTTCTGGGAGTAATTTCAGGTCTGTCTGTCTTCAATGTGGTACATCCGTGCAGGGAGGCAGTGGGCTGGACACAATGTAGAGCTGTACAGGGCCAGATTCACTACTCCACCCCTCCATGTCCAACACGACAGAGGTGCTTTGTAAAGGGCCTGTGAGGCACAGACGGAGCCAACTACTCGCTAAAGGGCCTCTTTTGAACTTTGTCAGATTGTGTCACTCACACAAAGGCAGTCGGGCAGAGAGAGCAGTGCTCTGCTCTTTCAGTTGAGTCAAAACTACGGCTGCCAAGGTCTTTGTAGTTTGAGAGAATAAAGTGATTTGACAGCATCACTTGTTTTAAGACACGTTTGCAGATCTCTGAAGCCTCTGTGTAAGTGCGTGCATGCACATATGGGTGTGCCTCTAGTCGGTTCTGTGTTATAACAGCACCCCACTCCCCATGCAGCTGAAGCAAGAGACCACTTGTATGGGCGCTGGTACATGCTGTGCCTGTGCAGGAACATTCTAGAGGCACAAATAAAGCCATGGTTATCCCTTTGTTGTACTGCTGACTAGACAAGAGCTTTTCTGCAAGGCTGCCGCCCAGGAAAAAGACGACTTTGTGCATCCCTGCTGGTAAATGTTCTGACACACTTTTTCCTGCTGCAGTCTTTTAGCACAGAACCTCGTTGTTAGGATCCCTCTCAACTTCCCTTTCCTACCCCCTCATCTCTCTCACACACACACACACACACACACACACACACACACACACACACACACACACACACACACACACACACACACACACACACACACACACACACACACACACACACACACACACACACACACACACACACACACACACACACACACGTTGTGAGCAGATGGAGGAAAGGGGTCTATATCTGGGATTGTTTCTCTCTCCTTAAGCAGCCTTCAGAAAACAGCATGGGATTAATATATTCAATATGAATTGTAAACTTATGCGATGAGCTCCCACACCTCCTTGGCTCCCTGTCTGCTGCTGCTGCAACTGGAAAGGAAGGGAGCACAGACTCTGTTCCTGAAACCACCCAGCAAGAATGAGATCATTGTTGAAATTAGGCCGTCGAGCACAGAAGCCAAGTCAGCAAAAACCATGAACTAGACTCCTGTCAGACAGTCAGAATAACCTGAGCTGTGTGAAGGACTGAGTGACAACATATCTGACATTCCTCTGTGACAGACACTTTGTCATTTTCTACATTTTGGCACTTGTGAATGGTTAACACTAGATGAGAAAAACAAACACAACTCTGAGAAACAATCAGGTTTGCACACATTGCAGTTTCCCCTGCATCTGATGCAGGCAGCAATTAGACCCAAACCAGGGGAGGGCCGTGGTTAAACCCAAGGTTAGGTTAGGAAGGTGGGGTGATGGTGTATAGCCTACCATGATGATGCCTTGAGGGCTTCTCCACCAGTGCTCCATGCACTAGACCTAAAGGACCCTAGTTCAACGGCCATGTTTCCCATCATAGGCTCTTAATCTCTTAATTGGAAGCTGTCTCTCTCTAAGATGGAAAAGCATCAAGGCACCAGAGCATCAATGTGTTCCAGATGTGTCTTTTTCTGGTCTATGGAGCTGATTGATAGGCAGTCATTTCCCCAGGCAGCAGGGCTCATACAGCTCCTCTAGACCCCCATGCTGGCAGAGAATTGACTTCTATACTGTTGAGCTTCCTGCATGGAAGCTCATTACATTAGAAGATCAAAAAAGGTAGAAGAAATGCAACACTTGCAGAAAAGTCTTGGATTAAACTTGGTGTGTTATGGTATGATTGATCTGTATCCAACTCCATATTTCAGAAAAACAGAACATTACAGTCGGGATTAAATAATGGTTGTTTGAATAGGAAGTGAACACGTGGAATGTTGAGAGCGGGTGAGTTGCAGAGTAGCATAATCAGTTCTGGTTCAGAAGTGATCCTTATGAGCCGGCCCTGCTGGTGCTTCCCCAAACTGAGTCCAGGATGGTATTCATTAGGGAACACTATAGCAAAAAGTATTTCTTATTTGACCCGTGCCGTGGCCCTTACTAACCAGCCACATAGTCCACGATGATCTTCCCACTCACAGACTATGCACCCTGCACGTTCATTCTATTCATACAGTACATCTCTACAATCATAGTTATAATATAGCTTACAGTGTTTATAGTGTACTCTGTAGTTTTTAGCTTCAGTGTTTATTGTGTACATTGTATGTGGACTGTGTCAATTCTGTGCCAATATATTTTGTCCGTATATTCTGTTTATTATCTGTCTGTATATTATTTTTATTGTAGAAGCACCATTTCACAGTCAAATTCCTGTACATGCAAATGTATTTGGCGAATAAAGGTGATTTTGATTAAAACCTCTTGAATCTAGGGGGCACTATTTTACTGTACTTCCGGCACCGACAATGATGGCCGCCTATGCAGTTTTTTTTTTTTTTACGTGTTATTTCTTACATTAGTACCCCAGGTCATCTTAGGTTTCATTACATACAGTCGAGAAGAACTACTGAATATAAGAGCAGAATCAACTCACCATCAGTACGACCAAGAATATGACTTTCGCGAAGCGGATCCTGTGTTCTGCCTTTCACCCAGGACAACGGAATGGATCCCAGCCGGCGACCCAAAAAAACGACTTCGTAAAAGAGGGAAACGAGGCGGTCTTCTGGTCAGACTCCGGTGACCGGCACATCGTGCACCACTCCCTAGTATTCTTCTCGCCAATGTCCAGTCTCTTGACAACAAGGTTGATGAAATCCGAGCAAGGGTAGCATACCAGAGGGACATCAGAGACCGTAACGTTCTTTGCTTCACGGAAACATGGCTCACTGGAGAGATGCTATCGGAGTCGGTGCAGCCAGCTGGTTTCTCCACGCATCGCGCCGACAGAAACAAACATCTTTCTGGTAAGAAGAGGGGCGGGGGCGTATGCCTTATGGCTTAAGAGACGTGGTGTGATCACAGAAACATACAGGAACTCAAATCCTTCTGTTCACCTGATTTAGAATTCCTCACAATCAAATGTCGACCGCATTATCTACCAAGAGAATTCTCTTCGATTATAATCACAGCCGTATATATTCCCCCCCAAGCAGACACATCGATGGCTCTTACCAAACTTTATTTGACTCTTTGCAAACTGGAATCCATACATCCTGAGGCTGCATTCATTGTAGCTGGGGATTTTAACAAGGCTAATCTGAAAACAAGACTCCCTAAATTGTATCAGCATATCGATTGCGCAACCAGGGCTGGCAAAACCTTGGATCATTATTCTAACTTCCGCGACGCATATAAGGCCCTGCCCCGCCCTCCTTTCGGAAAAGCTGACCACGACTCCATTTTGTTGATCCCTGCCTACAGACAGAAACTAAAAGAAGAAGCTCCCACGCTGAGGTCCGTCCAACGCTGGTCCGACCAATCTGATTCCACACTCCAAGACTGCTTCCATCACGTGGACTGGGATATGTTTCGTATTGCGTCAGACAACAACATTGACGAATACGCTGATTCGGTGTGTGAGTTCATTAGAACGTGCATTGAAGATGTTGTTCCCATAGCAACGATTAAAACATTCCCAAACCAGAAACCGTGGATTGATGGCAGCATTCGCGTGAAACTGAAAGCGCGAACCACTGCTTTTAATCAGGGCAAGGTGACCGGAAACATGACCGAATACAAACAGTGTAGCTATTCCCTCCGCAAGGCAATCAAACAAGCTAAGCGTCAGTATAGTAGAGTCACAATTTAACGGCTCAGACACAAGAGGTATGTGGCAGGGTCTACAGTCAATCACAGATTACAAAAAGAAAACCAGCCCCGTCACGGACCAGGATGTCTTGCTCCCAGGCAGACTAAATAACTTTTTTGCCCGCTTTGAGGACAATACAGTTCCACTGACACAGCCCACAACCAAAATCTGCGGACTCTCCTTCGCTGCAGACGACTTGAGTAAAACATTTAAACGTGTTAACCCTCGCAAGGCTGCAGGCCCAGACGGCATCCCCAGCCGCATCCTCAGAGCATGCACAGACCAGCTGGCTGGTGTGTTTACGGACATATTCAATCAATCCTTATCCCAGACTGCTTTTCCCACATGCTTCAAGAGAGCCACCATTGTCCCTGTTCCCAAGAAAGCTAATGTAACTGAGCTGAACGACTACCGCCCCGTAGCTCTCACTTCCGTCATTATGAAGTGCTTTGAGAGACTAGTCAAGGACCATATCACCTCCACCCTACCTGACACCCTAGACCCACTCCAATTTGCTTACCGCCCAAATAGGTCCACAGACAATGCAATCTCAACCACACTGCCCTAACCCATCTGGACAACAGGAATACCTATGTGAGAATGCTGTTCATCGACGACAGCTCAGCATTTAACACCATAGTACCCTCCAAACTCGTCATCAAGCTCGATACCCTGGGTCTCGACCCCGTCCTGTGCAACTGGGTACTTCCTGACAGGCCGCCCCCAGGTGGTGAGGGTAGGTAACAACATCTCCACTCCGCTGATCCTCAACACTGGGGCCCGACAAGGGTGCGTTCTCAGCCCTCTCCTGTACTCCCTGTTCACCCACGACTGCGTGACCATGCACACCTCCAACTCAATCATCAAGTTTGCGGACGACACTACAGTGGTAGGCTTGATTACCAACAACGACGAGACGGCCAACAGGGAGGAGATGAGGGCCCTCGGAGTGTGTTGTCAGGAAAATAACCTCACACTCAACAAAACAAAGGAGATGATTGTGAACTTCAGGAAACAGCAGAGGGAGCACCCCCCTATCCACATCGATGGGACAGTAGTGGAGAGGGTAGTAAGTTTTAAGTTCCTCGGCATACACATCATGGACAAACTGAATTGGTCCACCCACAGAGACAGCGGCGTGAAGAAGGCGCAGCAGCGCCTCTTCAACGTCAGGAGGCTGAAGAAATTTGGCTTGTCACCAAAAGCACTCACAAACTTCTACAGATGCACAATCGAGAGCATCCTGTTGGGCTGTATCACCGCCTGGTATGGCAACTGCTTCACCCACAACCGTAAGGCTCTACAGAGGGTAGTGAGGTCTGCACAACGCATTACCGGGGGCAAACTACCTGCCCTCCAGGTCACCTACACCACCCAATGTCACAGGAAGGCCATAAAGATCATCAAGGACAACAACCACCCGAGCCACTGCCTGTTCACCCCGCTATCATTCAGAAGGTGAGGTCAGTACAGGTGCATCAAAGCAGGGACCGAGAGACTGAAAAACAGCCTCTGTCTCAAGGCCATCAGACTGTTAAACAGCCACCACTCACATTGAGTGGCTGCTGCCAACACACTGACTCAACTCCAGCCACTTTAATAATGGGAATTGATGGAAATTGATGTAAAATATATCACTAGCCACTTTAAATAATGCTACTTAATATAATGTCTACATACCCTACCTTACTCATCTCATATGCATATACTGTACTCGGTACCATCTACTGCATCTTGCCTATGCCATTCTGTACCATCACTCATTCATATATCTTTATGTACATATTCTTTATCCCTTTACACTTGTGTGTATAAGACAGTAGTTTTGGAATTGTTAGTTAGATTACTTGTTGGTTATTACTGCATTGTTGGAACTTGAAGCACAAGCATATCGCTACACTCACATTAACATCTGCTAACCATGTGTATGTGACAAATACATTTGATTTGATTTGATTTGAATGAGTCTCCTTCCTGAGTGGTATGACGGCTGGTGTTTATTCTTGCGTACTACTGTTTGTACAGATGAACGTGGTACCTTCAGGCATTTGGAAATTGCTCCCAAGGATGAACCAGACATGTGGAGGTCTACAATTTTTTTTCTGAGGTCTTGGCTGATTTCTTTTGATTTTCCCATGATGTCAAGCAAAGAGGCGCAGAGTTTGAAGGTAGGCCTTGAAATACATCCACAGGTACACCCCCGATTGACTCAAATTATGTCAATTAGCCTTTCAGAAGCATCTTAAGCCATTTCATACTTTTCTGGAATTTTCCAAGCTGTTTAAAGGAACAGTCAACTTAGTGTATGTAAACTTCTTACTAAACAATTGTTGTTGTCCTCACCGACTTGCCAAAACTATAGTTTGTTAACAAGACATTTGTGGAGTGGTTGAAAACAAATTTTAATGACTCCAACCTAATGGTATGTAAACTTTCGACTTCAACTGTATATGCACTCTACTGACATGAAAAACGGAACTGAAATAGTTGTAGACATATGTTTCTGTTAACAATGCCTGAATTTATATTTCAGACATTCCTCCATTCTGTCACTAAATATTTTATATCATTTCATATGATTAGGGCTACGGTTCCAGGTTCTCTGACTGTACTCTTCCCCTCTCTCTTTCCTCTTTCTTCTTGTCATCTATATTCTCTCTCTCTCTCTCTTTTTCTCTCTTGCTCTTTATTTCTCTCTCTCCCAATAGCTCAGAGGAAACCAATTTAATGCCAGTTCTGGGAGTATATTTAGAGGGTTTTCTATTGAAGAAATACATAATTAATGGCGAGTCTACAATTTCTTGGTCGTGCAGAGACTAGCTGCTTTCAACTTCCTACCCCCCACCCCTTCACTTCCTCTCTCCCCCTCTCACCTCTGCAGGGATCATACCCCCCCACCCACCCCCTCCCTCCTTCCCTCCCTCCCTCCATCGCTCCCCCTCACCCTTCCTTCCATATAGAGACAAAGGATGTTCTCTTGTGTTTTACAGTTCAGACCCTAGCAGCAGTCAGGATGTGTTCCCTTCCCTCTGAGATGCAGAAGCAGAAGTCCATCCAGGTCCGGGCAAAATTACATTTGCAATGCGCCATTTATTTATTTACTTTTCCAGCAACTGATTAGTCTCCCATGACTTGGGTTGGTTTCATGCTAGAGTTAACATTTCCATTCAGCACGCTGCTAACTCTATGCTCTATCTGTTAGTCAAGTTAAGTGTCTGTCTCTAGTGGGAATAATATCTGCCCACAGGAGTGCAACGAAGTAACTTCACTGCATGGAGAGAGGGGGAGGGAGAGTATTCTGAGGGGGAGGGAAGGGGAGGGGAGTATTCTGAGGGGGAGGGAAGGGGGAGGGAGAGTATTCTGAGGGGGAGGGAAGGGGGAGGGAGAGTATTCTGAGGGGGAGGGAAGGGGGAGGGAGAGTATTCTGAGGGGGAGGGAAGGGGGAGGGAAGGGGGAGGGAGAGTATTCTGAGGGGGAGGGAAGGGGGAGGGAGAGTATTCTGAGGAGGAGGGAAGGGGAAGGGAGAGTATTCTGAGGGGGAGGGAAGGGGGAGGGAGAGTATTCTGAGGGGGAGGGAAGGGGGAGGGAGAGTATTCTGAGGGGGAGGGAAGGGGGAGGGAGAGTATTCTGAGGGGGAGGGAAGGGGGAGGGAGAGTATTCTGAGGAGGAGGGAAGGGGAAGCCAAAGAGGAGGGAAAAAAACTCTTACTCATAGCTGCTGGAAGTATATAGTTTTGGGTGGGGGGGGGGGTAAATAAAAGGTAAATAGTGGCTTCTGCCCTTGTCTTCTCTCTGGCGAATTATGAAGAACTGTAGTCTACATGTGTACACTGCAGAGGACAATTGGAGGCTTGACATCTTCAGAACACACAAAACAAATCTCCTGTCAGCCTTGATGTTTATAAAACTCCATGACCTGCTCTTTCGCAGTGGAACCCAGAAAGACATGTGACCACTTGGTTACAACGACACCGTTCTGCTGAGGAGACCCGAACCAGAGTGGCCACTGTAAACCCAAGAGCCTGACCCTCTCTGGAAGTTGCTGTTGCCCTGCTTGTGATCTTAGCCTATATTTACTATTGGTTGAAACGCACGGCCCGTTAGGGTAGGCTTTGTCAGAGTGATAAATTGGAAATGTGAATTGGGCCAAGTTTGAAGTAATAATGCATTTAGGTTCTTGTTTATTGAGATGCACCACACCAAAAGCTTGATTTTATGGCTGTTTGAAAACAAATTTCCTGCAAATCTATGTTGTAAGGATCTGTAGGGGGGAAGCCAGTACTACATATTACAACCTATGTGTTGTGATAATTGTGTTGTTTGCTCTATAATAAATTCATATGCCTTGCAACTCTAATATATATATAGGCCTAAAGGCCAAAACAATAAGAAGACACAGTGGCAGAATAAATTCAACCACACCTTTGTGTTATCACAAAACCGGACATCAACCTCTGTCCAGTAAAATCCACAAAGCATATTGTATGTACAGTAACAGACAGGTACATGACCTACAGCATGGTCAAACATGTTAATGTTTCCAACAACTATTGATTTAGAACCACAGAGAGTTATCGAAAGTCGCAAAGAAAACAGGAGATGGCTCTACTATTCCAGCACCATCAAATCAACTCTGCTTAGTCTAATACAGTGACAACTAAAAGATAACAAAAACAATTTAGTCCAATCAACGTAAGCTAAATATAATGTGGCTGTCCAAGGTTCTGATTTCTGTGTGCGTGTTTGTGTCCGTGGGCATTAGTGCAAGTAAAAAAAACATGTTGACTCACCCTACATGTAGAGAAAAGCCAATGCCATCCTCCTCGCTTTCATGTTAACAAAGCGGTCTATTACTCTGTCATACAGTATAGGCTTTTATTTATTGTTTAGCTACCTGGCTAAAATGCTTGCTCACTTGCCTGACTTCCATTCATGGGCAACGTTAGCTAGTTAACATTAGCCTTCTACATCTAGCTACATATTGAACTTCCATTCTCTAAGTCCAGGGGCACAACAATGTATGAATTAATGGTTGGATCAGAATAGCCTTTATAATCATTGACCAGTATGGAGAAAGAAGTAAAATCACAAGTCCAAATCCCTATCTCCATCCATGGCTAATTTAGGAAAGGGACAATTTTATCTGGCTGGCTAACTAGCCACCGCTGGATAACAACACAAGGAGATGCAACAATTCAAGTGTTTCTGTCAATGAGGTATGCTCTCAATGGGATTTGATAGGAGTGAAGCCAAATCCAAGCTGGCTTCCCTTGACACTTTTTTTGTTGTGCAAGGACCATTCACAGTAGAGCTCGCTCAGGCTTTAGTATAGTAACCATATGTCTTTTTTTAAAGTATTTATTCAAAATATATTTTATATTTGAGATACTTCAAATAGCCACCCCTTGCCTTGATGACAGCTTTATGCACTCTCTCAACCAGCTTCATGAGGTAGTCACCTGGAATGCATTTCAATTAACAGGTATGCCTTGTTAAAAATGTATTTGTTGAATTTATTTCCTTCTTAATGCATTTGAGCCAATCAGTTGTGTTGTGACAAGGTAGGTGTGGAATACAGAAGATAGACCTATTCGGTAAAATACCAAGTCCATATTTTGGCAAGAACAGCTCAAATAAGCAAAGAGAAATTACACTCCATCATTACTTTAAGACACGAAGGTCTGTCAATGGGGAACATTTCAAGACCTTTTAAAGTTTCTTCAAGTTCAGTCACAAAAACCATCAAGTGCTATGATGAAACTGGCTCTCATGAGGACCGTCACAGGAAAGGAAGACCCAGAGTTACCTCTGCTGCAGAGGATAAATTCATTAGAGTTACCAGCCTCAGATTGCAGCCCAAATAAATGCTTAACAGAGTTCAAGTAACAGACACATCTCAACATCAACTGTTCAGAGGAGACTGCGTGAGTCAGGCCTTCATGGTAAAATTGTTGCAAAAAAAACACTACTAAAGGACACCAATAAGAAGAAGAGACTTGCTTAGGCCAAGAAATGCACATTGGACATTAGACTGGTAGAAATCTGTCCTTTGGTCTGATGAGTCCAAATTTGAGATTTTTTGTTCCAACCTCTGTGTCTTTGTGAGACGCAGAGTAGGTGAACGAATGATCTCCACATGTGTGTTTCCCACCATGAAGCATGGAGGAGGAGGTGTGAGTGTGTGGGGGTGCTTTGCTGGTGACACTGTCAGTGATTTATTTAGAATTCAAGGCACACTTAACCAGCATGGCTACCGCAGCGATACGGCATCCCATCTGGCTTGCGCTTAGTGGGACGATAATTAGTTTTTCAACAAGACAATGACCCAAAACACATCTCCAGGCTGTGTAAGGGCTATTTGACCAAGAAGGAGAATGATAGAGTGCTGCATCAGATGACCTGGCCTCCACAATCACCCGACCTCAACCCAATTGAGATGGTTTGGGGTGAGTTGGACCACAGAGTGAAGGAAAAGCAGTGCTCAGCACACGTGGTAACTCCTTCAAGACTGTTGGATAAGCATTCCTCATGAAGCTTGTTGAGAGAATGCCAAGAGTGTGCAAAGCTGTCATCAAGGCAATTGGTGGCTACTTTGAAGAATCTAAAATCTAAAGTAAGTTTTGATTTGTTTAACACTTTTTGGGTTACTACATGATTCCATATGTGTTATTTCATAGTTTTGATGTCTTCACTATTATTCTACAATGTAGAAAATAGTAAAAAATACAGAAAAACCCTTCAAGCGGATCAAATCAACATTGATTTAGCGCTGTCCTTCTAGAATCACGAAGGGCTCCAATCGTTTACAATAACCTTCATCAAGATCTGTTGCCTACGCCTAATAGTCCTCATCACTTATTATTAGTATTATTATTATTAAAATAGAAGATTATAATTTTCCCAGTGGTGTTCGTTTAGTAATGTTAGATCAAAGCTGAATCAATGTCTTGCAAGATCCCATAACGATGAATAAGTATTATATATAACAGAACCGAATAGCATAGCAGGCCTATAACATTAATAGAACAGCTCATTTATAATGAGATTTTAGGATGGTTAGCTAAAGTTGAGTAGTCCCAAAAAATTGATAATGCACCAAACTCAGAGCCACTAGGCAGGATATATGCTTTGATTGAAACAAAACACAAGAAAGGTTAATAGTTTGTTAACATCATCTGCTCTAATTCGCTCGCAAAACAGTCATTCAAGAATTTCGTAAGGCTATTCCAATGAATCTTACTGAGATCACTCAAATGATTAGCAAGCAGATGCAGTTTCACCTGTAAAACGTGCATAATTATCATTCACCATTGACAGTGATGATGATGGCCTATTTTGAAATTATGGATACCTAACTTGGTGTTTGAGGGTATTAAAAATCTAACATTTTCTTGAGACAATATGTGTGGGCATAGGCAAATGTTGCAATTGGAGGATGCATGTTATAATATAATAATAATAATATATCCCATTTAGCAGACGCTTTTGTCCAAAGCGACTTACAAGTCGGCTGGGGCCGCTACTTTTACATATGGGTGGCCCCAGCGGGAATCGAACCCACGACGCTTGGCGTTGCAAGCGCCATGCTCTACCGACTGAGCCACACAGGACCCGTTATGCATATTTTAGATCATGACTCTCAAACCCTGTTCCTGGAGAGCTACCATCCTGTAGGTTTTCATTCCAATCCTAATCTATCGCACCTGATTATAAAAATGAGCTGTTTTATAAAATTAATTGGGTTAGTAGCAACTGGGGTTGGAGTGAACCCCTCAAGACTGTAACACTCCAGGAACAGGGTTGGAAAGCCATGATAGCTGTTCAATAGACTGCATCTTTGGGTACAAACGTTGAGGAAATGAGGATGTTATTTACACATTTTTTGCGCTTCCTCATCTGAAAAAATATCACTACACCACTGCAAGTAAGATCTGTGGTAGGTCTGTTCAGTGGTGTATGTCTGTATGCTGCATGTGTTCCCCGCTGGCATCACCTATCTGAGCAGAAGCCAAAAAGGAACCATCCCGTGCTCATTACAAACAGGGTAAATAAAGGATGCTGAATGACAGCACCATAGACAGCTCCTCCGTTCAACAGGAGACTTCGTGCCACTATTTTGATCTGACCACGTTTTATCCTTCTCCACTTACACTGTGTCAGTCTACAAATGGATTAGTCTACACTGTAATTCAGTAAACTGGGCCGAATTATTTTACCGCACCAGCGTTACAATGCATGCATGATTTATGCAATAAACTGAGTGTCACGACTCCCGCCGAAGTTGGCTCCCCTGCCTGTTCGGGTGGTGCTCGGCAGTCATCGTCACCGGCCTACTCGCCGCCACCGATCCATTTTTCTTTTTGGTTATTTTTGTCTCATTTGTTACACTTGTTTCTATTTTGTGTGTGCTTGATTTTCTTCCCTATTTAGGAACCCGCCCCTTTGTTGTGCGGGATTATTTTGATGTTCACGTTGTATCGTTAGTGCTCTGGACCTTGTTACCCGTTGTTTTGGGTTGGTCGGTGTTTGCGCCCTGCGTGTTGGGCATTTCATTTTGGTGCCGTATTAAAGTGCACTTTTCCCCTGGACCTCTCTGCACCTGATTCCTCGCTACACACCTAGCGGGGCCGTGACAGAATCCCGCACCAATAATATGGACTCAACAGGAGCAGCCACACCTCCTCTCCCATCGATGGAGGAGAGGGTCCTCCATCACACCACCGTTCTTCACCGGATTGGGTTCCGCCATGGATCAGATGATGGAGAGGATGGACCGATGGGAGAGGAGCGGCCTTCCCACCTCATCTCCAGCACCCCCACCACCAGCACCACCTACCCCTGCTTCAACATCCGGCTCCGGGGCCCTGCGTCTGGCGCTTCCCAGGGAGTATGATGGGACGGCGGCTGGGTGTCAGGGGTTCCTCCTCCAACTGGAATTATACCTAGCTACAGTCCGTCCAACTCCCTCAGGGAAGGAGAGCGTAATCGTCCTCGTCTCCTGTCTGACGGTGCGAGCCCTGGAGTGGGCCAATGCAGTGTGGAATGGCCCAGACTCGGCGAGGGATCACTACCCCGAGTTCACCCGCCGATTCCGGGCTGTGTTCGATCACCCACCAGAGGGCCGAGCGGCAGGTGAACGGCTGTTCCACCTGCGACAGCAGACGAGGAGCGCGCAGGACTTTGCCCTGGAGTTCCAGACCTTGGCCGCAGGAGCGGAGTGGAACTACAGGGCTTTGATGGACCACTTCAGTTGTAGCCTCAGGGAGGACGTCCGCAGGGAGCTAGCGTGTCGGGACACTACTCTCTCATTGGATGAACTGATAGACATGTCCATTTGTCTGGACAACATGCTGGCTGCCCACGGGCGTCCGGAACGGGCCCTGTTGATTCCACCCCCAGGCCCTCCTGTTCCCATCCCCATGGAGTTAGGGGGGGCTGCATCGAGGGGGACCGGAGGAGAAGTTTCCTCCTGCACCAGTTGTGGTCGGCGAGGACACGCGGCCGACCGGTGCTGGAGGAGCACATCTGGGAGTCGGGAGGGCAAGCGGAGCACTACTCGTTCACCCCAGGTGAGTAAGCACCAGACTCACCCAGAGCTTCCTGTCGGCCATATGTTTAGGCTAACCTCTTTCCCTGGGTATTCTCCCTCTCTACAGCATAAGGCGCTAGTCGATTCAGGCGCAGCTGGGAACTTTATGGATCAAGGGCTCGCACTAAGGCTAGGGATTCCCCTGGTGGCGTTAGACCAACCTTTCCCCGTGCACTCCTTAGATAGCCGACCTTTAGGGTCAGGAGTGGTCAGGGAGGCCACGGTGCCACTAGACATGGTAACGCAGGGGGGTCATAAGGAACGGATTAGTCTATTCCTTATTGATTCACCTGCGTCAGAACTCCCTTCGCCACTCCTCCACTAGCATGTCTCCCTTCCAGTGTGTGTTGGGCTACCAGCCGGTCCTGGCCCCATGGCATCAGAGCCAGATGGAAGCTCCTGCGGTGGAGGAATGGGTGCAGCGCTCAAAGGACACCTGGAGAGCCGTCCAGGAATCGCTGAGACTGGCTGGGGAATGGCAGAAGAAGAGCGCTGACCAGCACCGCAGTGAGCACCCGTGTTCTCACTGGGGGACCGGGTCTGGCTCTCGACCCGAAACCTGTCCCCCCGCCTACCCTGCCGGAAGCTGGGGCCGCAGTGTGTGGGGCCATTTAAAATCCTGAGAAGGATAAACGAGGTGTGTTATAGGTTACAACTTCCTGCTTATTATCGTATTAACCCCTCGTTTCATGTGTCTCTCCTCAGGCCGGTGGTGGCTGGTCCCCTACAAGAAGGAGAGGTGCCTGAGGTCCCTCTGCCCCCTTTGGACATCGGGGGGTCCCCGACGTGCACAGTGCGTACCATTCTGGACTCGAGACACCGGGTGAGGGGCCTACAGTACCTCGTGGACTGGGAGGGGTATGGTCCGGAGGAGAGGTGCTGGGTACCGGTGGGGGACATTTTGGACCCTTCACTCCTGAGAGACTTCCACCGCCTCCACCCGGATCGCCCGGTGCCTCGCCCTCCGGGCCGCCCTCGAAGGGGGGTACTGTCACGACTCCCGCCGAAGTTGTCTCCCCTGCCTGTTCGGGCGGTGCTCGGCGGTCGTCATCACCGGCCTACTAGCCGCCACCGATCCCTTTTTATTTTCGGTTAGTTTTGTCTCATTTGTTACACCTGTTTCTATTTTGTGTGTGCTTGATTTTCTTCCCTATTTAGCGTATGGAACCCTCCCCTTTGTTGTGCGGGATTAGTTTGATGTTCACGTTGTATCGTTAGTGTTGTTAGTGCTCTGGACCTTGTTACCCGTTGTTTTGGGTTGGTCGGTGTTTGCGCCCTGCGTGTTGGGCATTTCATTTTGGTGTCGTATTAAAGTGCACTTTTCCCCTGGACTTCTCTGCACCTGATTCCTCGCTACACACCTAGCCAGCCGTGACACTGTGATTCAATATATTGTGGCGCTGTACATTTTGCGGCGCTGTACATATGCTACAGAAGGCGATATTGGTCACTAATACATGACTAGTAAAGGCCCAGTGCACTACTTTTGTACAAATTGTTTGACAAAGAAACATAGTGGTGAGGGGAAAAATATATTGAAGTGCAGAGACGGCCGTGCGGCGCTATTACCACAGACAAACTGTACCACAAACAATACCATAACCCTTTCCCTGTCTGATTTACTCACAGCATCAAAACCAACAAGATGAATCGCTCCTCTCCTCCACAATACACTGAGAGGGAACACTGACTGAATTTACCTTGGACTGGAATTAACCATTTGTCTGTAAAAACAAAACACCCCCCACAAGTACATGGTTATCAGATGTTCATAAATCAAGGCAGAGTGCAGACAGGGGGATGGATATATGTAAGGAGATTGGTTTACCCACTAACCCAGAAAAAAACTAAAATACGCAAATGAAGCTGGGAGGCTGAAAGGCTGAGAGGCCTGTGATGTGATGTAGTCAGGCAGGGCCAGAGGGAAGGACGGAGGAGGAAGGAAAAGCCCAGTTGTAAGCACTCTGTCATAGTCTACAGGCAGCTCACCTTTCAAACCATGTAGAGACCAGAAACACATAGCTCAGAGGAAATATATAGAGGACACGGATTTTAAAGACTCAGTCATCAATTGTATTAAGCAGGAGACTATTGCATCCCCTGTACTGTACAATTGCAGTTGCATATTCAGATGTGAATGTGATAGCAGAAATGAGTAACTCACCTGTATTGCACTGACAGATATTGATTATGACTGGAACAGGAAGGCAAAGCTCACAAATGTCCTGAAGATTTTAAATGCTAATACATTTTTATCTGCCATTTAGTTGTATTCATTGTGCATCTGGTGATGTGGCCATCTGATGCACGCCCGCCCCAATGTATTTATTTATTTAGTGTAAGACACGTATTGATGTGCTCAATCAATGGTGCCACCTGTTAATGGTTAATGAGGTGGGCAGGATGAGCTGATCACAATCAGATCACAATGTGTCTTTTTCATTGTCTACACCTGTCTAAAAATGTGAGCACAATCAGAACGTGGACAAGATCAGGACAAAGGACACAAGTTAGAATCAGGTATAAACGGGGCTTCTTACTCACTTTTTCATCCTCTACTGTGTCGGAGACTGGAATTAGATGGATCCTTCTACCTGGTCTGTTGGTTTTCCAGGGAGTTTGGCACAGGAATAATTACCTGTCTCTATGATCAATTACCTGATTACTCACCAGAAAAACACAGGATGTCTGAGGACCGCTGCTCAGGCCCAGAGCACCGGGCTGGGGGGTTTCACTGTACACACACACACACAGGCACACACTCGCAAACATGGGCGGACGCACGCGCACGCACACGCAGGCATTCACACAGACACACGCAGATCCATGCGGACACAGAAACACACACACACCGAGGAGCACATTCTCCCTCGTTCCAAAGACAGCTCAGTGAAATTCAGCCAAGGACACTCAGCCTGTCAGGCCATTCAGGAATACAGAAAAAGAGAAATCATTCCGATTTAACGTGACAGAGACGGTGGAAAACAAGCCCGCTCTAGGATCATGGGACAAACTGTGCCTGTAATATGGGTTATAGACATAATGGGGATGCTTTTAGGAGCAATGTATAACAGTGGAGTCAATATTAAAGTAACAGTATCAATGAATTATTGCACATTCACAACCACTATATCCCCTCACATTATAAAGTTTAGTCATTTAACAGATCTTTGTGTGAATAACATACAAGAGATACCGTACGAAACCACTCTTCCATATACGACTCTGTTTTTACTGCGCGTGATGTATAACGTGATCCCCATCCTATGCAGAGTCAGAGAGACTCATATGCTCCCTGGAGCTCAACCTGAACAGCTGACGTCTGTAACTTCCAGTCACACACTGACACACCTCTATGTCACACACGCACACACAGAGAAAGTGAAAAAAGACTTGAAAAACATACGCTCTTAAAAATAATAAGTACATAAAAACACTATTAAAGTGACATTGAGGACCAGTGGGCTGTCTCCCAGTGAGTTCCAGTTCTGGTCGTAAAAGCACCATCAGTCACATTCTCCTCAGAATCTTGGTGTGTGACACCACTTTATGGTTCCATAAGTTATGACAAAGAGGAGAGGGAGATATATCTTAACATGAGATCCCTCTCCGCTCCTTCCCCATATCACACTGATAACTTACCATCATTGGGCCCTATTGCAGTGGGTGTATTATCCCACTGGGAACAGATGTCAATTCAATGTCTATTCCACGTTGGTTCAACATAATTTCATTGAAATGAAGTGGAAACAACATTGATTCAACCAGTGTGTGCACAGTAGGATAGTTCCACACAGACCCTTGATCAGGGAACCATAACATCACGTTAGAACATTGTTGGTAATGCATTGAGCATTTTAATTATTTGTACAAGCGTGTCAAAGAAGAATGTCTATATTCAGTGTGTGCAAATGACTTGAGGAAGTAAGGCAATAAATAGGCCATAGTAGCAAAGTAATTACAGTTTAGCAAATTAACACTGGAGTGACAGATGAGCAGATTATGATGTGCAAGTAGAAATACTGGTGTGCAAAAGAGCAGAAAAGTAAATTAAAACAATATGGGGATGAGGTAGGTAGATTGGGTGGGCTATTTACAGATGGGCTATGTACAGCTGCAGCGATCGGTTAGCTGCTCAGATAGCTGATGTTTAAAGTTAGTAAGTCTCCAGCTTCAGAGATTTTTGCAATTCGTTTCAGTCATTGGCAGCAGAGAACTGTAAGGAAAGGTGGCCAAAGGAGGTGTTGGCTTAGGGGACGACCAGTGAAATATACTTGCTGGAGCGCGTGCTACGGGTGGGTTATCATGACCAGTGAGCTGAGATAAGGCGGAGCTTTACCTAGCATAGACTTATAGATGACCTGGAGCCAGTCTGGCCACAAATATGTACCGAGGGCCAGCCGACTAGAGCAAACAGGTCGCAGTGGTGGATGGTATATGGGGCTTTGGTGACAAAACGTATGGCACTGTGATAGACTGCATCCAGTTTGCTGAGTAGAGTACTGGAAGCTATTTTGTAAATGTCATCACCGAAGTTGAGGATCGGTAGGATAGTCAGTTTTACGAGGGTATGTTTGGCGGCTTGAGTGAAGGAGGCTTTGTTTGCGAAATAGGAAGCCGATTCTAGATACAATTTTACATTGCAGATGTTTAATATAAGTCTGGAAGGAGCGTTTACCGTCTAGCGAGACACCTAGGTATTTGTAGTTGTCTGAACCGTCCAGAGTAGTGATGCTAGTCGGGCAGGCGGATGTGGGCAGCAAACGGTTGAAAAGCATGCATTTGGTTTTATTAGCATTTAAGAGCAGTTTGAGGCCACAGAAGGAGAATTGTATGACATTGAAGCTTGTTTGGAGGTTAGTTAACACAGTGTCCAAAGAAGGGCCAGATGTATACAGAATGGTAACGTCTGCGTAGAAGTGGATCAGAGAATCACCCGCAGCAAGAGCAACATCGTTGATATATACAGAGAAAAGAGTCGGCCTGAGAATTGAACCGTGTGGTACTCCCATAGAGACTGCCACAGGCCCTCCAATTTGACACACTGAACTCTGTCGGAGAAGTACAGTGCCTTGCGAAAGTATTCGGCCCCCTTGAACTTTGCGACCTTTTGCCACATCAACATAAAGATATAAAACTGTAGACTGGGACAAAGTTCAAGGGGGCTGTCACGCCCTGGTCTTAGTATTTTGTGTTTTCGTTAATTAGTTGGTCAGGCCAGGGTGTGACATGGGTTTATGTTGTTGTATTTCATAGTGGGGTTTTTTAGTTATTGGGATTGCGGCTGAGTAGGGGTGTTGCATAGGTTTGGCTGCCTGAGGCGGTTCTCAATCAGAGTCAGGTGATTCTCGTTGTCTCTGATTGGGAACCGTATTTAGGTAGCCTGGGTTTCACTTTGTATTTCGTGGGTGATTGTTCCTGTCTCTGTGTTAGTGTTCACCAGACAGGCTGTATAGGTTTTTCACGTTCCGTTTGTTGTTTTTTGTATTTATTAAGTTATTTCATGTATCGTCATTTGTTTCATTAAAGACATGAGTAACCAACACGCTGCATTTCGGTCCGACTTTCTTTCGACAAACGAAGAACGCCGTTACAGGGGCCGAATACTTTCGCAAGGCACTGTAGTTGGTGAACCAGGCGAGGCAGTCATCTGAGAAACCAAAGCTGTTGAGTCTGCCGATAAGGATACAGTGATTGACAGAGTCAAAAGCCTTTGCCAGGTCGATGAAGATGGCTGCACAGTACTGTCTTTTATCGATGGCGGTTATGATAACGTTTAGTACCTTGAGCGTGGCTGAGGTTCACCAGTGACCAGCTAGGAAACCGGATTGCACAGCGGAGAAGGTACGGTGAGATTCGAAATGGTAGTGATCTGTTTATTAACTTGGCTTTTGAAAACTTTAGAAAGGCAGGGCAGAATGGATATAGTTCTATAACAGTTTGGGTCTAGAGTGTCACCCCCTTTGAAGAGGGGGATGACCGCGGCAGCCTTCCAATCTTTAGGGATCTCGGATGATACGAAAGAGAGGTTGAACAGACTTGTAATAGGGGTTGCAACAATGGCGGCGGATAATTTTAGAAAAAGAGGGTCCAGATTGTCTAACCCAGCTGATTTGTACTGGTCCAGGTTTTGCAGCTCTTTCAGAACATCTGCTATCTGGATTTGGGTGAAGGAGAAGCTGGGGAGGCTTGGGCAAGTAGCTGCGGGGTGCGGAGCTGTTGGCCGGGGTTAGGGTAGCCAGGAGGAAAGCATGGCCAGCCGTAGAGAAATGCTAATTGAAATTCTCGATTATCATGGTGACAGTGTTACCAAGCCTCAGTGCTGTGGGCAGCTGGGAGGAGGTGCTCTTATTCTCCATAGACTTTAATGTGTCCCAAAAATTTTTGGTGTTAGAGCTACAGGATGCACATTTATGTTTGAAAAAGCTAGCCTTTGCTTTCCTGACTGACTGCGTGTATTGGTTCCTGATTTCCCTGAAAAGTTGCATATTGCAGGGAATATTCGATGCTAGTGCTGTCCGCCACAGGATGTTTTGTGCTGGTCGAGGGCAGTCAGGTCTGGAGTGAACCAAGGGCTATATCTGTTCTTAGTTCTACATTTTTTGAAAGGGGCATGCTTTTTTAAGATGGTGAGGAAATTACTTTTAAAAAATGTTGTTTTTATTGTAGGAACACAAAGAAAGTACAAATAAAGTCAAATAAAAGAACAACAACAACAAAACAAAAAAGATCTGGCAGTTACAGTGCACTTCATACCTTCATCATCATATCATCATATTAGTTACATTGACATCTTTGCAGTGGTGGGCCGTCAGGGCCAGCAAGGCCTTCTCTACTGACCTAAACATGATCAGAATCTATTTTTTTTTAAATATATTTTCCCACAAATATGTATTAAATTATTCCCCAGAGTAAGAGTTACACTCTTCATTTCATAGCGTTCCTCTTGGTTGCACTGCTTCCAGCCCCAGGTTGAGATTTGGAGGGCTGGTCTTTATGTTAGATATTTTATCCAATCATATTCAGCCATCATGTGTTGCCAGGGGTCTAAAATCTGCCCTTAGGCCTTCAGAATCAACAGTGCGGGAGCTTGTAGCTTAAAGTGAATGGAAATTAAAATTTAGTGTCAACCAATCAGCTTTAGAGTTGGCTTTTGTACGCCTGCTGGCTGGCTCCAGTGTTACACAGGAGCCAGCTAGCAGGCGTAGTGCCTGCACGTCTTTTGATTGGATTACCAATATTGAGAGGCAGGTCCTATATGGGCAGGTCTCAGAACTAGGAAACTGAAATTAATTTGCGTACTACTAAGCTGTTTTTTCAACCCACAAAGGCGGATGGAGAAGATATCGATTTGGTCGAGGATATAATTATAACGCCATTCTCAAGACAAACTTTTCAAGAAAAGTTAGACATTGTCAGGAGAGGTAGACGCCGACGCTATAAAGCCTGTCACAGGCGGGAAAGGGGTTCGTTCGCCACTTTCAATTATGGGCGCTATCAATGACTCACAGGCTCCGAGAAGCACTGCAAACTGTACTGCTGGGAATGCCTATTATTTGCAAGTGATCGATTTGGTGTTTGGAGCCACACTGGCTTTGCAAACCTGAGTTGTGTAACCAAGGCAGCAACGAGACACCAAAGTACGGCTGGGCACTTACAAACAATGGTGCTTTTGAAAACTTTTGCGGACACCCGAGTGGATCTACAGCTCACCGAACAAGCGCGCAGGGCAACGAAGCTGCACAATGAAAAGGTATTGTACTCTTCCCCTGCAATTCTCTGAATAAAATGTCAATTTCAAGGTGACGCAACGCCTTGTTATACTGCGTTTCTGTCTAACTGTATAGTGTCTAGAGCCATGGCATCATAATGATAGTAAAAAGAGGTGGATTAATTCGGATGGGACTGTGTAGGACTTCACTGAAGGCCCAGGCCCCAGAACCACGGCATGCTACTGCATCTTTGTATTAGTCCTTTTCCAAGTACGAAACCCATTTTTCCCAGTATTCTTGACCTCTCTCCTGTTGAGTTCTTAAAGCAAAGGTCATACGCTCCATGTGGTGTATTTCTTCTACAATGTCTATCCATTGTGTCACTGTGGGAGGGTCTTTTTGTAGCCATTTCCTAGTGATATCCTTTATACTGGCTGCCAGTAGGGCCTTCAAGAGGTACTTTTCTCTATTGTGTAAGCTATCAGGTATTTCACCCATGTACAAAGAAATGAATGTTTGTTCTATGTCAAATCCCATTATTTTGTCCAATGTTAGATCTTATTTCTCCCCAGTAAGTTTCAATTGCGGGGCAAGTCCAAAAGATATGAGAGTGGTCCGCCCTCAATAGACCGCATTCTCTCCAACAAGGGTGTCGTGAGCCAGTCTGTTTTGATTTCAGTTTAGGTGTTATGAAGAAACGTATAACATTCTTCCAACAGAATTCTCTCCATGACCTTGAGTTGGTGGAGCTTTGTTGAGTCTCTAATATGTTCAACCATTTTTCATCAGTTATTTCAATGTTAAGTTCCTCCTCCCATTTCTTTTTAATATAGTTAGTAGAATGTTTCTTTGAGGATTAAATACCCAAGTAGAGATTTGAAATAGTTTTTTTGTTACTCCCCAAGTTGTATGTGTTAGTTAATACTTGGATTAATTTTGGAGGTGCTCGAAGGTCAATCACTTTTATCTCCCTTAAGAAATAGTGTCGAACATGTAGGTATCTGTAAAAATCTTGTTTATTCAAGCCATGTTTTTCACTTAGGTCCTGGAAGTTAGGTTCCCATTCCTTATAATTGTACTGAATGATGTGATGCCTTCTGCGTCCATTGTTTAAACCTGCTGTCCTGAGTTACAGGGATGAAGCTGGGGTCGTATGCAGGCCAACTCAGCAGTTTGATCTCTCTGTCTAAATTATTTTGCTTAACTACCCTAAACCATGTATTCAGAGAGAAATGAATCCACTGATTTTGTCTATTGTATATTTCTTTTACCATGTCCTTATTTCCCAGTACTGACTGTATGGGTCAGTATCTCTGTCAAAGTAGTCTCCATGTCTTTCCATTTGGATTCGTATTCTGAATTGCACCAACACACCAGGGGTCTCAATTGGGCTGACACATAATAATCTTTTAGGGAGGCCTCCTGGGTGGCGCAGTGGTTAAGGGCGCTGTACTGCAGCGCCAGCTGTGCCACCAGAGACTCTGGGTTTGCGCCCAGGCTCTGTCATAACCGGCCGCGACTGCCAGGTCCATGGGGAGACGCACAATTGGCCTAGTGTCGTCCGGGTTAGGGAGGGGTTAGCTGGTAGGGATATCCTTGTCTCATCGCGCACCAGTGACTCCTGTGGCGGGCCGGGCGCAGTGCGCGCTAACCAAAGTTGCCAGGCTCACGGTGTTTCCTCCAACACATTGGTGCGGCTGGCTTCCGGGTTGGATGCGCTGTGTTAAGAAGCAGTGCGGCTTGGTTGGGTTGTGTATCGGAGGACGCATGACTTTCAACCTTTGTCTCTCCCGAGCCCGTACGGGAGTTGTTGCGATGAGACAAGATAGTAGCTACTAAACAATTGGATACATGAAATTGTGGAGAAAACAGGGTCAAAAAAATAAAAATAATAATCT
Source organism: Oncorhynchus masou masou (assembly GCF_036934945.1). NCBI lineage: Eukaryota > Metazoa > Chordata > Actinopteri > Salmoniformes > Salmonidae > Oncorhynchus > Oncorhynchus masou. The sequence goes on from NC_088223.1 coordinate 66,804,050, forward strand.
TTTAGGTTTGGTAAGGCCACAGTTTTTTGGTAACTGTAATGTTGTATATCTAGTTCTTGGTCTCTTACTGTTCCAGATGAACATTGATATCCGTTTATCCCATTCCCTAAACTGTTTAGGCGGGATTTCTATGGGCAGTGATTGGAACAAATATAGTAACCTTGGCAGGATGTTAATTTGGATTGTTTCAATTCTACTGCTAAGATCTAAGGGAAGTGAATTTCACCTGTCTAGGTCATCATATATTTTCTTGTTAATGTGATCGTAATTTAATGGATGAAGAGGTCCAGGTGAAGTTATACCTACTCTTCAGCTCTTCCTGTGGGATATATTTATATACTAGGGCTTAGGTCTTGTGTATGTTAAGCACATACCCTGAATATGTTCCAAATGTTTGTAAAAACATCCATCAATCTAGGTACACTTGAGCCTGGTTCTTTAAGGAACAACAGAACGTCATCAGCATACATGAATATCTTATGTTCACTGTCTCTTATTGTTATTCCCTCTAAGGTTGGATCCTGTCTTATTGCCTGTGCAAAAGGTTCGAGGTACAAGGAGAAGAGCGTGGGTGAAAGATTACAGCCTTGTCTTGCCCCTCACTCTAAATGTATTGTTCGTGTCAAATGTCCATTTATCTTTATTCTAGCGGCTGGACATGAATACAGTGTTTTGATGCACTGTATCACTTCTTTGTTGAAACCAAATCTTTCCATAATTTGGAATAGGTAATCCCATCCCACTGAATCAAATGCTTTTTCTGCATCTAGGCTGATTAATATTGCACTTGTCAAATTAAATCAAATTTTATTTGTCACATACACATGGTTAGCAGATGTTAATGCGAGTGTAGCGAAATGCTTGCGCTTCTAGTTCCGACAATGCAGTAATAACCAACAAGTAATCTAACTAACAATTCCTAAACTACTGTCTTATACACAGTGTAAGGGGATAAAGAATATGTATATAAGGATATATGAATGAGTGATGGTACAGAGCAGCATAGGCAAGATACAGTAGAGGTATCGAGTACAGTATATACATATGAGATGAGTAAGTAAACAAAGTGGCATAGTTAAAGTGGCTAGTGATACATGTATTACATAAGGATGCAGTCGATGATATAGAGTACAGTATATACGTATGCATATGAGATGAATAATGTAGGGTAAGTAACATTATATAAGGTAGCATTGTTTAAAGTGGCTAGTGATATATTTACATCATTTCCCATCAATTCCCATTATTAAAGTGGCTGGAGTTGAGTCAGTGTCAGTGTGTTGGCAGCAGCCACTCAATGTGAGTGGTGGCTGTTTAACAGTCTGATGGCCTTGAGATAGAAGCTGTTTTTCAGTCTCTCGGTCCCAGCTTTGATGCACCTGTACTGACCTCACCTTCTGGATGATAGCAGGGTGAACAGGCAGTGGCTCGGGTGGTTGATGTCCTTGATGATCTTTATGGCCTTCTTGTAACATCGGGTGGTGTAGGTGTCCTGGAGGGCAGGTAGTTTGCCCCCGGTGATGCGTTGTGCAGACCTCACTACCCTCTGGAGAGCCTTACGGTTGAGGGCGGAGCAGTTGCAGTACCAGGCGGTGATACAGCCCGCCAGGATGCTCTCGATTGTGCATCTGTAGAAGTTTGTGAGTGCTTTTGGTGACAAGCCAAATTTCTTCAGCCTCCTGAGGTTGAAGAGGCGCTGCTGCGCCTTCTTCACGATGCTGTCTGTGTGAGTGGACCAATTCAGTTTGTCTGTGATGTGTATGCCGAGGAACTTAAAACTTGCGACTCTCTCCACTACTGTTCCATCGATGTGGATAGGGGGGTGTTCCCTCTGCTGTTTCCTGAAGTCCACAATCATCTCCTTAGTTTTGTTGACGTTGAGTGTGAGGTTATTTTCCTGACACCACACTTGTCTTATTCTGAGTAATGTGGTCCATGACATGTAGTGTTCTCCTTATATTGTCCTGTGTCTGCCTATTTTGTATGAAACCAGTTTGATCTCCGTCGATCAATTCTGGGATTATGTTCTCCATTCTTTTGGCTATTATTGATGCATATAGTTTATAATCTGTGTTAAGAATTGTGACAGGTCTATATGAACTGCATTCTTTCTTATCTTTACCCTCTTTTGGGATTACTGATATGATGGCCTCTTTCCATGACGGTGGGAGACCCCCTCCCTCAGAGTCCAGTTAAAACAGGTCTTAAGTAGAGGTGCTAATTGTTCTCTGAAGGTCTTGAACCATTCTGAAGGGATGCCATCAGTGCCTGGAGACGTCTTGGCTTTTTGCTGAGATATTGCTTTATTAATTTCTTCGGTGGATATTTCTGAAGTTAGTCTATCATTTTGCTCTGTCCCAATTGAGGGGAGATCGAGTGAGTTCAAAAAGTGCTCTATTGTCTGTGCCTGTCTGGTTGCTTGTACAGATTTTTGTAATATGATTCAAATGCATTCTGTATTTCATCTAATTTGCATGTGATCTTTTTTGTTTTGCGGTCTTTTATTTTGAAAATGGTATTCTGTGCTTGTTGTTTCCTGAGTCTCCATGCTAGTAATTTGGTTGCCTTTGAGCTTCATAATATCGTTGTTTCAGGAACCTAAGCTTTTTCTCTACTTCTTCTCTATAAATCTGGTCAATTTCCTGTTTTACCTTTTGAATCTCTCGTAATATAAGAGGGTCTTTGTATTGACTATGAGATCGTTCTAAGTTTCTTAGGGTTTCCTGTAGTTTCAGCAGTTTCTGTGCTTTAATATTTTTCTTGAGAGATGATGTGGCTATGATCTTCCCTCTAATAACCGCCTTAGCTGCATCCCACAATGTAGCAGGAGATACTTCCCCATTATCATTATTCTCCAGATAGATGTTCAATTCTGACTTTATTGATTCCTTAAATGCTGGATCATTCAGCATGCTTGTATTAAGTCTCCATATAGTATGTATTGGTTTGCTATCAAGGTCCAGAGTTAGGTAAACTCCATTATGATCCAAGTCGCTCTGCCCGATCCTACAATCCTTAAGCTTGTGTCTATCTGCACTGTACATAAAAAAAGTAGGCTAACCTGGAGTATTCAGTGTGGCGGGCTGAGCAAAAAGTATATTCCTTATCGGTCTTGTGGGTGTCACGCCATACATCGAGCAGTCCTAGATCCTGCAGTTTCCTATTTATCTTTTTGGCAACGAGGCTCACTTTCCTATTTTGGTTTGTGCTGTCCAATTTTGAGTTTAGAATTGTGTTAAAGTCCCCTCCACAGATAAGAGTGCCAGGGGTTTCTGTGGCAAAGCATATCCCAGTTTAGGTCACCTAGCAGAATGAACTCTGAAGATAGATGGGGTGCAATCATTTCACATATGGTGTCCAGGGCACAGCTGGGAGCTGAGGGGTTCTACAACAGGCAGCAACAGTGAGAGACTTATTTCTGGAGAGGTGAATTTTTAAAATTAGAAGCTTGAACTGTTTGGGCATAGACCTGGAATGTATGACAGAACTCTGCAGGCTATCTCTGCAGTAGATTGCAATGCCTTTGGCAGTTCTATCTTGACGGAAAATGTTGTAGTTGGGGATGGAAATCTCAGAATTTTTGGTGGCCTTCCTTAGCCAGGATTCAGACACGGCAAGGACATCGGGGTTGGCGGAGTGTGCTAAAGCAGTGAGTATAACAAACTTAGGAAGGAGGCTTCTGATGTTAACATGCATGAAACCAAGGCTTTTTCGGTTACAAAGGCCAACAAATGAGAGTGCCTGGGGGCATGCAGGGCCTGGGTTAACTTCCACATCACCCGAGGAACAGAGGAGGAGTAGGATGAGGGTACGGCTAAAGTCAATCAAAACTGGTCGTCTAGTGCGTTGGGGACAGAGATTAAAAGGAGCAGATTTCTGGGCGTGGAAGAATAAATTCAGGGCATAATGTACAGACAGGGGTATGGTGGGGAGCTGGTACAGGGGAGGTAAACCCAGGCACCGAGTGATGTGGCCGGGGTGACACTTTGCTTCTTGAAATTCCAATATCTTGACAACTTGACTGCTGGCATGAAAAACATTTTGGGACTGTATCAAGGGTGGACTAATGGGAAATACCAAAAAAAGAGTTCAGCTTTCCTGTCTTTGCACTCTGACTTGGGTTGGCTGGTATTATTATCAGGGTCCTCCACCTGAGACAGTACTGTGTGAATCATGATGCTCCTGAAGGGTGTTGGTTAATTATGCAAAGACAGGGGATGGGGATGGATGTCTCAGTCGCCATCGCAAACCACACACAGACACACACGTGGACACACACACACGCCACCACACACCTCCCTGGGACGTCTGCACCTGCTTTGTTTCCTGACACTGTGAGGTGGAGCTGAGGTTCTGCTATCAGAAGAGAGAGGGGATGAAGGAGGAGGAGGGGAGGGGGAAGAAAAGGAGAGAGTTGGAGGGAGAGAAAGGTAGAGAGTGAGAAAGAGGAGAGAGATGAAGAGAGAAAGAGGAGAGAAAGGGGGATAGAGAGAGGAGAGAAAAGGAGAGCGAGGAAGAGTGAAGACAGAAGGAAGAGGAGAAAGCGGGGGGAGAGAAAGAGAACATCTCCTGATACCGTACCTCACAGTGGTTAATTAAACATCTCCTGATACCGTACCTCACAGTGGTTAATTAAACATCTCCTGATACCGTACCTCACAGTGGTTAATTAAACATCTCCTGATACCGTACCTCACAGTGGTTAATTAAACATCTCCTGATACCGTACCTCACAGTGGTTAATTAAACATCTCCTGATACTGTACCTCACAGTGATTAATTAAATCTCCTGATCTCCTGGTTAATTAAACATCTCCTGATACTGTACCTCACAGTGATTAATTAAACATCTCCTGATACTGTACCTCACAGTGATTAATTAAACATCTCCTGATACTGTACCTCACAGTGGTTAATTAAACATCCCCTGATACTGTACCTCACAGTGGTTAATTAAACATCTCCTGATACTGTACCTCACAGTGGTTAATTAAACATCTCCTGATACTGTACCTCACAGTGGTTAATTAAACATCTCCTGATACTGTACCTCACAGTGGTTAATTAAACATCTCCTGATACTGTACCTCACAGTGTGTCAGGACCCGGTTACGAACCTGGGTCTCCGGAGTGAGAAACAGTCACTTAACCAACTGAGCCACGAATAGTCAGCAGAACCCAGAAGATGAGGCAGACACAGCAGTACTTAAGATGGTGTATTTAATAAAGTAAAAAAGGAGAAGTCCTTAAATACAAAAATGGCAAATCCAAAAGGTGGTAGGAATAGCACAAAAAAGCCTCAAGAGATACTCAAAAACAAAAACAGAATTCCACAAGAGCATCCACCGGAATCGACAAGAATACACAGAACACTAGGGCTGGGTGCTAACATACAAACACAGAGCACAGAACTGAGGGAAACTAAGGGTTTAAATACAATCAGAGGAAACGAGGCACAGGTGCAAATAATAATGGGTAACAAGGGAAAAAACATAAGGTCAAAAAGCACAATGGGGGCATCTAGTGACCAAAACCCGGAACAACCCTGGCCAAATCCTGACAGAATCCCCCCTAGGAACGGCTCCTGACGTTCCTACCAGCTCTCTCAGGGTGGAGGGCCCTGAACTGACGAATGAGGTCAGGGTCCAGGATGTCTTTGGCAGGAACCCAGGAGCGCTCCTCGGGACCGTAGCCTTCCCAGTCCACCAGATACTGCCAGGACCGCTGCACCCGGCGGGAATCCAGTATCCGATGGACGGTATAAGCCGGCTGGCCTACAATGACACGAGGCGGAGGGGGAGGTCTGTCTGCCGGGACAAGGGGAGAAAAAACAACAGGTTTTAACAATGAAATGTGAAATGTGGGATTAATCTTAAGGGATCTGGGTAAGTGTAGGCGATAAGAAACTGGGTTAACTCTCCTGGCAACCTTGAAGGGACCGATGTATTTTTGGGACAGCTTGCGAGACTCCACCTGTAGAGGTAAGTCTCTTGTGGAGAGCCAGACTCTCTGGCCGGGGCGCAGGGTAGGCCCGGGACGGCGACGTCTGTTGGCTTGTTGTTGGTACCTCTGTGAGGAACGCATAAGATTAAGACGGGTCTTCCTCCACATAAGCCGACAGCGTCTGACGAACTTCATGGCTGAAGGCACTCTGACTTCTGCCTCCTGGTCCGGGAACAATGGAGGAGCATAGCCAAACTGACACTCGTGCGGGGACATACCAGTGGAGGAGGAGCGCAAGGTGTTGTGCGCGTATTCGGCCCAAACAATAAAGGATGACCATGTGGACGGGTTGTCACGAGTCATACATCGGAGGGTGGTTTCCAGCTCTTGATTCATCCTCTCTGTTTGGCCGTTGGACTCCGGATGGTACCCTGAAGATAGACTGGCAGAAGCCCCCATGAGTTGGCAGAAGGCCTTCCAAAACCTTGAGGCGAACTGGGGACCTCTGTCAGAAACCATATCTTGAGGAATGCCGAAGACTCGGAACACATGATTAATTACCAACTCAGCCGTTTCCTTGGCAGAAGGTAACTTAGTCAGAGGGACGAACCTGGCCGCCTTTGAAAACCTGTCGATTATGACTAGGATAGTAGTATTGCCATGGGATGGAGGAAGTCCAGTAATAAAGTCCAATGAGATATGGGACCAGGGTCTGTGGGGAACAGGTAAAGGGTGAAGGAGTCCTTGAGGGCGGAGGTGAGAAGATTTGCCCTGGCAGCACACGGGACAGGCATTGACAAAAGTGGCAACGTCTTCTCTTATGGTAGGCCACCAGAACTTACGCTGGATGAACTCCAAGGTGCGACCTACGCCCGGATGACAGGTGAGGCGAGAGGAGTGCCCCCACAGAAGGACCTGAGTCCTCACTGCCTTGGGGACAAACAACCGATTGGCAGGACCTCCTTTCGGGTCCGGTTCGCTAGCTTGAGCACGTCTCACGGTATCCTCAACTTGCCACGAGATCGGAGCCACAATCTTAGCAGCAGGAAGGACAGGCATGTCCGTGTCATCTCGAATGGCAGGAGCGTAGACTCGGGACAGGGCATCCGGTTTGAGATTCTTCGACCCGGGCCGATAGGTGAGGATAAACTGGAATCGATTGAAGAAAAGAGACCATCTAGCTTGTCTAGAGTTCAACCGCTTCGCCTGCTGGATATACTCCAGATTTTTGTGGTCCGTAAGCACTTGAAACGGGTGAGAAGCCCCCTCGAGCCAGTGTCTCCATTCCTTCAATGCCATCTTAACCGCTAGGAGTTCACGATCCCCCACATCGTAGTTCCTCTCAGTCGGGGTAAGCCGGTGTGAGAAGAAAGCGCACGGATGAAGCTTCTTGTCTTCACCCCTCTGAGACAGGACAGCTCCAACACCAACCTCTGATGCGTCTACCTCCACCACAAATGGTTCATCCGTAGTCGGTAGTATCAGGATGGGAGCAGAGAGAACGCGCTGCTTGAGTCCTTGGAAGGCAGTCTCAGCTTCTCTTCCCCACAAAAACCTTGCATTGCCACCCTTGGTTAAAGCTGAGAGAGGGACTGCCACCAAGCTGAAGTTCTTGATGAACTTGCGGTAGAAGTTTGTGAAGCCCAGGAAACGCTGAACTTCCTTAACGGATTTGGGGGTGGGCCAGTCCGCTACCGCCCCTACCTTCCTGGGGTCCATTTGGACTCGACCGGGTTCCACTACAAATCCCAGGAATTGTACTCGGGATGAATGGAATTCACATTTTTCCGGCTTAACGTACAGATGGCTGTCCAGGAGGCGTTTGAGTATTTGTCTGACATGCTTAGTGTGTTCTTGAAGGGAGCTCGAAAAGATGAGGATGTCATCCAAGTAAACAAACACAAATATGTTAAGCATATCCCTAAGCACATCGTTTATGAGCGCTTGGAACACCGCTGGGGCGTTGGTCAGGCCGAAGGGCATCACCAAGTATTCATAGTGACCAGTAGGCGTGTTGAAAGCGGTCTTCCACTCGTCACCAGGTCTGATCCGCACAAGATGGTCTGCGTTCCGCAGGTCAAGCTTAGTGAAAACAACTGCTTCCTGGAGCAGCTCGAAGGCTGTGGCCATAAGGGGTAGCGGGTAACGGTTACGGACGGTTATGGCATTGAGTCCCCGGTAGTCGATGCAAGGACGTAATCCACCGTCTTTCTTGGCCACAAAGAAAAACCCTGCTCCCGCCGGGAGGTGGATGGACGCATGAGGCCTGCTTCCAGAGCGTCCTTGATGTAGGTATCCATAGCAGCTCGTTCGGGTGGAGATAGGGAAAAGATCCGACCCCTGGGGGGCAAGTGCCCGGAAACAGGTCGATGGGGCAATCGTAAGATCTATGGGGTGGTAGCATGGTGGCCCTCTGTTTGCTAAACACCAGTTTGAGGTCATGGTAACACTCGGGAACTCGGGTCAGGTCGATGGATTCTAAAGACACGGGGTAGAACTCGGGAATTCTGGAAAATACAAGTAGCTTGGCACGTAGGACCCCACTGCTTGATAGTGCCCACAGACCAGTCGATGTGAGGGTTATGGCTGTGAAGCCAGGGGTATCCGAGGACGAGAGGGAACTCGGAACAGGAGATCAAATGAAAGTTCATCAATTCCTGGTGTTGTGAAACTGAAAGTCGCAAGGAGGTAGTGACATGAGTGACAAGTCCAGATCCCAAAGGGCTTCCATCCAATGTAGTGACCCTCATGGGTTCACTTAGAGGTTCAGAGGGAACGCCATTCTCCTTCGCCCAGACACCATCCATGAAGTTACCTGCGGCTCCAGAGTCTACCAAGGCTTGAAGGTGAAGCTTGTGGTTGTCCCAGGAGAGGGTGACTGGAATGAGCAGACGGGAGTTGGACGGATGGGAGGAGGTTATGTTTCCCGTTACAGTTCCCCCGGTCTGTACGGGACAGAGCGTTTCCCTGGAGCCCGGGACACGTGGAACGGAAATGGCCCAGTTTGCCGCAATATAGACAGCGTCGCTCCCTCATCCGGCGGTCTCTCTCAGCCTGGGAGATGCGTCCAATCTGCATGGGTTCCGATGGAGCCAGCGAGGATAAAGGTGGGGACTCGGAGCTGGGACTGATAGGAGCTAGGGGTCTACGGTTGAGTTCTCTCTCTCTCAGACGCTGGTCAATGCGTGAGGCCAACTTGATCAGGGACTCGAGATTGTCCGGTGGTTCCCGAGTGGCCAGTTCATCTTGGATAGTGTCGGAAAGGCCTTTCAGAAAGCACACCGTGAGCTCCTCGTTGTTCCAGCCACTTGCTGCTGCCACCGTGCGGAACTGGATGGCATAGTCCGTCACGCTGCGCCAACCTTGGTGGAGAGTCAGGAGCTGTTTGGCTGAGTCAGAACCACTGCTTGGGCCTTGAAACACTCGTTTGAATTCCTCAGCAAAGGCAGAGTAGCTGGCACAGCAGGAACTATGGGCATCCCACACAGCAGTAGCCCAGGCCAGGGCTTTTTCCGACAGCAGGGTGATGATGTAAGCGATCTTAGACCGGTCGGTGGGAAACGACGAGGGTTGTAGCTCAAAGGAGAGAGAACATTGGGTGAGAAACCCTTTACAAGCACTTGGATCACCTGAGAACCGTTGGGGAGGTGGAAGACGAGGTTCAGCCAGGGGGTTAACTGCCATGGGTACGTGAATCTGAGGTACTGGGACGGGAACTGTTGCCGGGGTAAGACGATCAGATATTTGCTTAATGGAAGTCAGCATCTCCGACAGAAGATGACAATGTCTAGCCATTAAGGCCTCTTGCTGAACCAGGGCGGCTTCGTGGCGTTGGACAGTCTCCTGGTGGTGGGACAGCATGGCAAAAGGTCCTGGGAACTGGCTGCCTCTGGGTTCATTTTTGGCTCTGTGTTTCTGTCAGGACATGGTTACGAACCTGGGTCTCCGGAGTGAGAAACAGTCACTTAACCAACTGAGCCACGAATAGTCAGCAGAACCCAGAAGATGAGGCAGACACAGCAGTACTTAAGACGGTGTATTTAATAAAGTAAAAAAGGAGAAGTCCTTAAATACAAAAATGGCAAATCCAAAAGGTGGTAGGAATAGCACAAAAAAGCCTCAAGAGATACTCAAAAACAAAAACAGAATTCCACAAGAGCATCCACCGGAATCGACAAGAATACACAGAACACTAGGGCTGGGTGCTAACATACAAACACAGAGCACAGAACTGAGGGAAACTAAGGGTTTAAATACAATCAGGGGAAAACGAGGCACAGGTGCAAATAATAATGGGGAACAAGGGAAAAAACATAAGGTCAAAAAGCACAATGGGGGCATCTAGTGACCAAAACCCGGAACAACCCTGGCCAAATCCTGACACAGTGGTTAATTAAACAACGCCTGATACTGTACCTCACAGTGGTTAATTAAACATCCCTCTGATACTGTACCTCACTGTGGTTAATTAAACATCCCCCTGATACTGTACCTCACAGTGGTTAATTAAACATCTCCTGATACTGATACAGTGTAAACATCTCCTGATACTGTACCACAGTGGTTAATTAAACATCTCCTGATACTGTACCTCACAGTGGTTAATTAAACATCTCCTGATACTGTACCTCACAGTGGTTAATTAAACATCTCCTGATACTGTACCTCACAGTGGTTAATTAAACATCTCCTGATACTGTACCTCACAGTGGTTAATTAAACATCTCCTGATACTGTACCTCACAGTGGTTAATTAAACATCTCCTGATACTGTACCTCACAGTGGTTAATTAAACATCTCCTGATACTGTACCTCACAGTGGTTAATTAAACATCTCCTGATACTGTACCTCACAGTGTTAATTAAACATTAATTAAACATCTCCTGATACTGTACCTCACAGTGGTTAATTAAACATCTCCTGATACTGTACCTCACAGTGGTTAATTAAACATCTCCTGATACTGTACCTCACAGTGGTTAATTAAACATCTCCTGATACTGTACCTCACAGTGGTTAATTAAACATCTCCTGATACTGTCTCACAGTGGTTAATTAAAAATCTCCTGATACTGTACCTCACAGTGGTTAATTAAATACCTCACAGTGGTTAATTAAACATCTCCTGATACTGTACCTCACAGTGGTTAATTAAACATCCCCTGATACTGTACCTCACAGTGGTTAATTAATTTAAACATCTCCTGATACTGTACCTCACAGTGGTTAATTAAACATCCCCCTGATACTGTACCTCACAGTGGTTAATTAAACATCTCCTGATACTGTACCTCACAGTGGTTAATTAAACATCTCCTGATACTGTACCTCACAGTGGTTAATTAAACATCTCCTGATACTGTGTGGTTAATTAAACATCTCCTGATACTGTACCTCACAGTGGTTAATTAAACATCTCCTGATACTGTACCTCACAGTGGTTAATTAAACATCTCCCTGATACAGTGGTTGTAAACATCTCCTGATACTGTACAGTGGTTAATTAAACATCTCCTGATACTGTACCTCACAGTGGTTAATTAAACATCTCCTGATACTGTCACAGTGGTTAATTAAACATCTCCTGATACTGTACCTCACAGTGGTTAATTAAACATCTCCTGATAAACAGTGGTTAATTAAACATCTCCTGATACTGTACCTCACAGTGGTTAATTAAACATCTCCTGATACTGTACCTCACAGTGGTTAATTAAACATCTCCTGATACTGTACCTCACAGTGGTTAATTAAACATCTCCTGATACTGTACCTCACAGTGGTTAATTAAACATCTCCTGATACTGATACAGTGGTTAATTAAACATCTCCTGATACTGTACCTCACAGTGGTTAATTAAACATCTCCTGATACTCCTGGTTAATTAAACATCTCCTGATACTGTACCTCACAGTGGTTAATTAAACATCTCCTGATACTGTACCTCACAGTGGTTAATTAAACATCTCCTGATACTGTACCTCACAGTGGTTAATTAAACATCTCCTGATACTGTATACAGTGGTTAATTAAACATCTCCTGATACTGTACCTCACAGTGGTTAATTAAAACTGATATACCAGTGGTTAATTAAACATCCTGATACTGTACCTCACAGTGGTTAATTAAACATCTCCTGATACTGTACCTCACAGTGGTTAATTAAACATCTCCTGATACTGTACCTCACAGTGGTTAATTAAACATCTCCTGATACTGTACCTCACAGTGGTTAATTAAACATCTCCTGATACTGTACCTCACAGTGTTAATTACATTAAACATCTCCTGATACAGTGGTTAATTAAACATCTCCTGATACTGTACCTCACAGTGGTTAATTAAACATCTCCTGATACTGTACCTCACAGTGGTTAATTAAACATCTCCTGATACTGTACCTCACAGTGGTTAATTAAACATATCCTGATACTGTACCTCACAGTGGTTAATTAAACATCTCCTGATACTGTACCTCACAGTGGTTAATTAATCTTGGAGCTGGTAGTGTTTGTTTACTAAGGTAACCCACCATACACTAAAATGTAGATTCTATTAATCAAACATACGTACTCTCAAATGCTTAGCACCAAAGAGGTAATAGTAGTAGGTAATATAACCATATATGATAATAGAATTACAGTAAATGTAAGATAATATTAACAATTTTGGCAGTGGTATTGAGAATGGCTGAGTCAAAGCACTGATCATTTCGAGGTGAACTTGATCCATTCAACCACCACCATCATTACCATAACCCCAGAGTGAAAGTCAGGACCAGATGAGCACTGGTGTTTAGTTTCATGTTCCATCCAGACACTCCAACCCCACAACCTTATGACCCCCAGACAGACACACGACACAGACACACACGACTGCCTCTCACAGCTGACCACTGAGGTCAGTTCTGTCAGTACAAAACATACATGTATCTGGAGCAACTGGACCAGGGGAATGTTAGTCCTGGGGCTGACTACTCAACCCAGTGACACAGGACAGGCAGCATCATGGGCAGATTCCTCCCTGTCCTACAGTCCCCATTGGTTCTGGCTGATTATTCAACAGGAGCAATTGGAAGTGGATGACACGGTTTCAGGGCTTTATGCACTGTACACTCCTCAATTATGGATGGGAAAAGTGCCACTGTGACAGCTGTACCTCTCCAGAGAGAGAGAGGAGGAGGGCACCAAGAAGTAAGAGAAAGAAAGAGAGTGCCTGCCTGCCTGCCTGCCTGCCTGCCTCTTCAGCCATCCATTTCCAGACTTAAGGGCGTTGTGTGTTGCTCTTGGCTAATAAAGTCGCCTGATCACCTATTCTTTGCTCTCCTGCACTTGACTAGAATGATCAGCAGCGAAAACCCTGACATATGCCTTGGGGGTAGAAGATGTTAAGCAGAGTTTTTATCAGGGATCAAGAAAACCAAAATGCAGACTGTTTGAAGTGACAATGTTTATTGTAGCAACAGGGGCAGGCAAAAGACAGTCAAGGCAAGCAGGGGTCGATAATCCAGAGTAAGAGCAAAGGTACAGGATGGCAGGCAGGCTCAGGGTCACGGACAGGCAGAGTTCAGTAATCCAGGGGTGGAGCAAAGGTACAGGACGGCAGGCTCAGGGTCAGGCAGAGTGGTCAGGGCTCGGGCTCGGAGTCAGGACAGCCAAGGGTCAAAACCAGGAGGGCGAGAAAAGAGAAACTGCAAAAGGCAGGTGCCGAGACACAAAACGCTGGTAGGCTTAAACAAACAAGAAGAATTGGTAGAAAACACAGGTATAAGTGGGGAAGATGGGAGACACCTGGAGGGGGTGTAGACAGGCACAAGGACAGGTGAAACAGATCAGGGCATGACAGTTTTGGACCTAGACTTGGCGCTCTGGTAACGCTTGCCATGCAGAAGCAGAGAGAACAATCTATGACTTGGGCTACTGAAGCCTTTGACCATTTTTGGCCCTTCCTCTGACACCGCCTAGTATAGAGGTCCTAGATGGCAGGAAGCTTGGCCCCAGTGATGTACTGGGCCATACATGCATGCTCATGAACATCCTTGAAAAACAGCAGAGAGGTGTATCAGTCAAGGATAATGTAGAAGGATATCTGAAAAGAGTGTAAGAGAAAAAAGACAAGCCGTTTCCTCCTCAACATGGCAGTTTGCTAGATCCTATAGCGCTATAGAACTCAGATCAGCAGCTTGTGCTGCATTGGAAATTGAAATGAGCTTTGTTAATCAATGTGCGATTATCTGCTTAATGAAAGATAAAAACAACTGGTATTTATTCTGCTGGAGGTAGACACACACACACTCCAGTGTGGTCAAAGAAACACCATCGTTAGAAAGCACGTACCAAACTTCAAATCAACATGAATAAAAAGCTGATAATTAAAACAGTGGTTGAGGTTACTTTAGATAAGAGTTTCTGTTTTGTAAATAATGATTTCGTTGTTGTGATTATACACAACATGCATAAACATGTAGCTCATTAAATACAAATGACTTATTGTCTATGAAGGATGCAGTTGTCATGGTACCTGGTGACCAATCTGTTTTGGTACAGCTATTGGACATGAGTACCATGGGACTCTCTTGGGTACTCATATGCGACTCAGCTGGGATTCTTTTCGGTACTCTCTTTGAAACAGCCTGTCAAAATGCAACTCTACAAGCCTTCACAAGACATGCTTTTAATTCGGCAAGACATTAATCAAACAACACATTGCATCCTTTCCTATAAAACAAGTATGTTGGCACTGTGTCATCAACGTTTTGGTTAACGTTGGTATTAGTGAAATTTACAACACTGGCTAGTAGTTCCTTTTAAATGTTAATGAACATCCAACATTTAACAAACATTGGCATATGTTTATAATAGGTGTATTTTACAACGTTGGTTTGGTTGGGTTTCAAACGTCTATCAACGTTCACCAATGTTTAACAAATGTTGGATAATGGTAATAGGTGTTATATGCGATGATGGCTTCAACTAATATATATATATATATATATATATATATATATATGAAATTTTTTAACCAACTGGTACGGCAAATGAGTGAGGAGGTGTGGAGTCAGGCGCAGAGAGCAAAAGATGTGGGAAAAACACGCTTTAATGTCCAGGAAAAATAACATGAACAAAAGTAAGAAAACAAATTATCAGAAATATTAACGGACAGCGCGAAACCCAAAATACAAACAAAATACACTCAAACATAGAACAGACGAACAAACCCGCACGAAACAGAAGCGGGCTGAACAAACTATCTATAACCCTACCTGAACAACCAAACAAGAAACAGGTGATACCAATCAGACAAAACCAAAGGAACACAGAACAACGGATCGGTGATAGCTAGTAGACCGGCGCCGACGACCGCCGAGCGCCACCCGAACAAGAAGGGGAGTCACCTTCGGTAATATTCGTGACACCAACAAGGAAATACAATATAAAACTGTTAATTAATAACTCTTGATTAACTATACTTGGATTGGTAACTATTTACATGACTAAAAAGGAAACTATTATAGATAACATTTAAATTATTTAACCAGCAAGGAAATACAAAATACAATATAAAACTGTTAATTACTAACTATTGATGAACTATAATTGGATTAGCAACTAATTACATGACTATTTCCCTAGTATTTTCCCTTTTGGGCCCATTTAATAAAATCACTGGAGATACAAAATGTCCTCTTTAGTCAAAAAGAATTAGGGTCGACACCATGCTTTTGCTCCTTCTCTCTCTTGGTCTTCCGTATCACGCCCTGACCGTAGAGATCTTTTTATTCTCTATGTTTGGTTGGTCGGGGTGTGACTCGGGTGGGAAACTCTATGTTCTTTGTTTCTATGTTTTGGCCGGGTATGGTTCTCAATCAGGGACAGCTGTCTATCGTTGTCTGTGATTGAGAACCATACTGAGGCAGCCTTTTTTTCCTTTTGTATTTATGGGTAGTTGTCTTTGTTAGTGGCATTATAGCCTAAGCAAGCTTCACGGTTGTTTCCTTGTTCTTTGTCTTGTTGGCGACATTTATCAATAAACAAAATGTACGCTCACCATGCTGCACCTTGGTCCGGTCATTTCCACGACGACAGTGATCGTGACATTCCTTCTCTCTCCATCATTTCAGGTGCTGTGGTCTGAAACAAAGTAACTTAGTGTTAAAACTCATCATTGAACTAATAACATTTAACTGAGGCACAGTCACCTAGTGCTCGCTCACACCATTTGGGCACAGCTCTTTATTTATCTGTGAATCTCTGGAGACAGATGTGTCAATTTTGACAAGTAATGTTAAGGAATAAGAAAGTTACCTAACATTATGGGATAATGAAGTAAACAAACATGATCTAGACCCGTCGACAGCTAAATAGGTTGTATAGTTACTAATGTATAGTTAGGCATAACTTGCATGTGGTGAGTCATAGCTACTGCTGTTACTTAGCTAATGTTTTGCTTCGTGGATTACTACGGTATTTATCTACACTGGGCTAAACATCCAGCTGTCGTGTTAGCGAGCTACGACGGAGTCGATTATACAAATTAATTATTCTGAGAAATTATGAAGAACATTTTCAAGTAAGTAAAACACTTGTGCTACTGTTGTGTACTGTTAATGAACACCAAATATCTGATGTGGAACTCCACCTGTCCTACCTTTGATCTGTATTTGTTTCCCCCGTCTTTAAATGGCGCATGCTTCATGCATTGTTATTTTGGTCTCTGTGGCATCTGCTGCAGGCCTCTGAATGAGATTGAAACACATAATTCAGTTTAATTCGTACTACTAGGGTATCTGGTATGAATGTGCACCTACTTGTCATGACTTAAAAGAGGTAGGTCTTCGAATGCCAACTTTTTTCTCCCTCCAATTTGTAAGTCGCTCTGGATAAGAGCGTCTGCCAAATGACGTAAATGTAAATGTTTCATACTGAACTGGGACCACAGTGTGTTGGTCCCAATGCGCCCTATCACTAGTTGAGTAATTTACAATTTGATTACTGATATGTCTGACAGTACTTGCAGTGAGAACATACCAACTGTTTGTGAAAATTCTCCTCTGTTGAGATCCACTAACACAGTAGCTTTAGATCAGCCACAGAGTCTAGCGGTGATGGCAGAATGTCGAGGTCGATGGCCTTTGTAGGATTAAGGAGCCTCAGTTGCTCTCGCTGGTTCTACATTATAATGTCTAGCTTCAACAGTACCTTTATTTGAAAGACTTAGCAAGACAACATCGTTGATTAGAACGGAGATATAATTGGGTCCTAACAAGCTGTTTTAGCAGAAAGGATTAAAGGGGAGTTGCTATTTTAAAGGCTTAGCATGACAACATCGTTGATTAGAACGGAGATATAATTGGGTCCTAGACAAGCTGTTTTAGCAGAAAGGATAAAAGGGGAGTTGCTATTTGAAAGGCTTAGCATGACAACATCGTTGATTAGAACGGAGATATAATTGGGTCCTAGACAAGCTGTTTTAGCAGAAAGGATTAAAGGGGAGTTGCTATTTTGACCAAAGCACAGTTAAATGACAGATGAACATGTACAGTACTAACAAGACATTGTAGTTATCTCTTGAGACTGCGCAGGACTTGTGGATGCAGATTCCTTTTGTTGGAGACCTATGAGGATGGATAGAAGGTTTAGCATAAAGCAATTCATTCATTCTTAACAGTGCATTGTGACATTTCAGAAAAACACAATGGTTTTGGTTGATGGGAAAAATAGAGAGGGATGTGTTGATGCTGTTGGGCACTACTAAGCGAGGTTGACTATGTGCTGTAACAGATATGTACAATTCTTACTGGATGCTGCAGGTCGCGCTACTCCGCCAATTGTTGTTTTGGCTGGTAGACCTGTAGGAAGTTGTAGAAGATTAGATAAAACGCAGGTATGTGAATTCAATATGCTATTACAGTCAACACCAAAGATAAATGGACAGTGACAGACATTTTAGATCTGTACTTGTCCACCTCAGATTTGAAATGAAATTTGATGATATTCTAAATACAAAAGTATGTGGACACCTGAACATCACACCTCTATGAGCTTGTTGGTCATCCCATTCCAAAACCACGGGCATCAATATGGAGTTGGCCCCCCTTTGCGGCTGAAACAGCTGCCACTCTTCTGGGAAGGCTTTCCACAAGATTTTGGAGTGTTTCTGTGGGGCACAGTCATGCTGGAACAAGAAAGGGCCTTCCCCAAACTGTTTCCACAAAGTTGGAAGCACCCAATTGTCTAAAATGTCTTTGTATCCTGTAGCAGTAAGATGACCCGTCACTGGAACTAAAGGCGTACCTGGATTTTATGCACCTTTTAGCAATGGGTGTGGCTGAAACACCTGAACTCAGGAATTAGTAGGGGTGTCCACATACTTTTTAACTGTCCAAATTGTTGGTTCCTCTCAATACTCACTGCATGACACAGTTGGTGGTGTGCTGGACACTTTGGAGGCCTTTCCTTTTTGCGGGATATCTTTGGGTAATTAAAAATCACGCCGATACACGCGACCACTTGTGTTCAGACAAGACGCTCTTTTCTGTCACTTATTATTTTTATTTTATTTTTTAAACGTCTCCTCTTTTGGTCTTCTATGGGTGTAGCAGGCGTCATTATTAACATGTTACTGCAGTGGGCTAAATCAGGGTCACACAGTGTTTCTTGGTAGTCTTAAATATAGTTTGAAACTAAAGTATACACCTCATACACATGGTTATGCGCTTAAAAAAAGAAAACACCTGTACCATGTCAGATATAGAGTTGAAATGTAATACATTTTGAGTTTGGATCTCAATATTACACTTTATATACACAGAAGACTGAAATAACAAAACTGTTTTAAAAACAAAGAGCAGATTTTCGGTGTATTAATAACATTCCCCCCCCCCCATGAGGCCACCAGGTCATTTGGCTGCAAGATAGGGTTTCCTCCCTACGCTCCCCTGTACTGTAAATCCATAACAACAGAGTGATTACATCAGTCAGCAGGGGTTTTTACTGTACCGTAACAGATACAGTACATGGGTTTAATAATAGAGGCCAAAACATATTCACATGCCACAATCTCTTAGGAGAGACCATCTGTGTTCTCAGGGTGCGTTGAGATTCATAAATGTATCAAAACAAATGTAAAACATGTGCTACCCAAGTCACAAATTCAACAATGTTGCATAAATTCACTTCATTTTATCAGCTTTCAAAACATTACTATCAGAAGTGGATAACCTGGACAGGTACATAGTCAGCGATATATTGTAATGGCACACTACAGGCCAAATTAAAGCTATCAATTGAGGCTAGCGGCAAGCAGCAAAAGAGAAAAACATGTCCAGTCCAGACCACTTCAGTCTGCTACCTGTGTGTGGGCCACGTCAGCGCAAAACCCAACTGGAGCCATTACTATTAACATGGCTCTATCAATCTATCAGTCAATAACTCAACATAAGAGGCATAATGTGTATGATAACAGCAATGCATTCACAAAATCTGCCCCACAAATAACCCAGATCTGTACAGGGTGGGAACCCAACCCATCTCTCTGCCAACAACAGTCAATTGGCAGACAAATGGCAACAGGGCTCAACTATAGACATTCTGCACATCTGCAAAGCATTTCCAAGTTCAACAGGCGCCCTTTCACAAACCAAATACACACATACGGCATTATGGTAAAAACAACGTAATATGATCTGTTTTCCCTGCATCTTTGGGAAAAGCTGCACAACTGCGAAAATCTGCTACTCAGTCAGTGGTTCGTTATAGAGCTGCCTGGAGAGCTACGAGTAGAGAATCAATCCAATTCCAACATTCCCAGCGTTATACATAAACATCACACTGCTGCCAGCAGGAAGCTCTTCTCTGGTAGTCTCCCAACAGCCCTCTCCCGCATCCCGCCCACCAACTGTTGCTCCATCTCTGACTCAGAGGCAGATTAAGGGAAGATCTTGTTGTTCTGGAATGTAGGGCTGAGGTGTGTGTGTGTGTGTGTGTGTGTGTGTGTGTGTGTGTGTGTGTAATGTGGGGCTGCTGCTCACCGTGTTAGGAGTGTGTATTGGAGGCAAAGTCAGGTGCAGGAGAGCAGAGTGTAGTGAACAAGTGCACTTTTTATTCTGGTCCAAAATGACAGCACAAAGTAACATAAAATGTGCCCAAACACAAAAGTAACAATATCCACAATTCCAAAATACAAGTAACACAAACAATCTTACACAAATATATAATGGGGAACAGAGCAATAAATACATATGGATTGATTGGGGAATGAAAACCAGGTGTGCAGGGAACAAGACAAAACAAATGGATACATGAAAAATGGAGCGGCGATGGCTAGAAAGCCGGTGACGTCGACCGCCGAACGTTGCCCGAACAAGGAAAGGAGCCAACTTCGGCGGAAGTCGTGACAGTACACCCCCCCCCCCCGACACCAGTTTCGGAAACATCACAGAGGGCGAGGATATAGGGCGATCTGGCCGGCGACGGTGGAACTCACGCAGTTGTTCAGAGTCTAATACATCAGCCACCGGAACCCAGCACCTCTCCTCCGGACCGTACCACTACCACTCCACAAGGTACTGAAGGCCCCTGCCCGACACCTTGAATCCAGGATGGAACGGACGGAGTACGCCGGAGGAACCTCCCGTACCTCAGACTCCTGGAGAGGACCAGCCACCACCGGCCTGAGGAGAGACACGAGACATGGATCGAGGGGTTAATATGGTAATCGAGGGGAAGCTGTAACCTGTACCATACCTCGTTCACTCTCCTCAGGACTTTGAATGGCCCCACAAACCGCGGGCCCAGCTTCCGGGAGGGCAGGCGGAGGGGCAGGTTTCGGGTCGAAAGCCAGACCTGTTCCCCTGGTGCGAACACCGGGGCCTCACTGCGGTGACGGTCCACACTGGTCTTTTGGCGCAGCACGGCCTGCTGGAGGTGACCATGGGCAGCTTCCCAGGTATCCTCCGCGCATCTGAACCACTCTTCCACCGCAGGAGCCTCGGTCTGACTCCGATGCCACGGTGCCAGAACCGGCTGGTACCTCAATACACACTGAAAGGGGGAGAGGTTAGTGGAGGAGTGGCAGTGCGAGTTCTGCGCCATCTCTACCCAGGGCACAAACGCCACTCCCCCGGCCGGTCCTGGCAATAGGAACGAAGAAACCTGCCGTGGTTCACTCTCTCCACCTGCCCATTACTCTTGGGGTGGAAACCCGAGGTAAGGCTGATCAAGACCCCCAAACGTTCCACGAATGCCCTCCAGACTCTCGAAGTGAACTGGGGACCCCGATCAGACACTATATACTCAGGCACCCCGTAGTGCCGGAAGACGTATGTAAATAGGGCCTCCACAGTTTGTAGGGCCGTAGGGAGACCGGGCAGAGGGAGGAGACGATCGTTTCTCTAAGTCCTGTCCACAACAACCAAGATCGGGGTGTTCCCCTGTGAGAGAGGAAGATCCGTTAGAAAATCCACCTACAGGTGTGACCAAGGCCGTTGTGGAACGGGTAAGGGATGTAGCTTACCTCTGGGCAGGTGTCTAGGAGCCTTACACTGGGCGCACACCGAGCAGAAGCAAACATAAACCCTCACGTCCCGAGCCAAGGTGGGCCACCAGTACTTGCCAGACAGACAGCGCACCGTCAACCAATCCGCGGATGACCAGAGGAGGGTGATGTGTGGGCCCAATAGATCCACTGGTCACGGACAGCAGACGGAACATACTGAAGTCCGATGGGACGGAGAGTGGAGCGGGCTCAGTACGCAACGCCCGCTCAATGTCCGCATCCAGCTCCCACACGACTGGCGCTACCAAGCAGGAGGCCGGGAGAAAGGGAGTCTGATCCATGGGCCGCTCCTCTGTGTCATACAGCCGGGACAGTGCGTCTGCCTTCATATTCTGGGAACCTGGTCTGTAGGACAGGGTAAACACAAAACGGATAAAGAACATGGCCTACCTTGCCTGACGAGGATTCAGTCTCCTCGCTGCCCGGATGTACTCCAGGTTGCGGTGGTCAGTCCAAATGAGGAAAGGGTGTTTAGCCCCCTCAAGCCAATGTCTCCATGCTTTCAATGCCTTAACCATAGCTCAGCCGGGCTGAGCTTCTTCGAGAAGAAAGCACAGGGGCAGAGCTTCGGTGGCGTGCCTGTGTGCTGAGAGAGCACGGCTCCTATCCCAGTCTCTGACGCGCCCACCTCCACTATGAATGCCAAAGAGGGATTCGGATGGGCCAGCACGGGAGCCAAGGTAAACAGAGCTCTCAGCCGACCACTGCAGACGTACAGGACCCCCCTTCAACAGTGAGGTAATGGGAGCAGCCGCCTGGCCAAAACCCCGGATAAATCTCCGGTAGTAATTGGCATACCCTAAAAATCGCTGCATCTCCTTTACCGCGGTGGTAAAGTCGTGACACTCCGACCAGTATTTATTAGGATTGGCATGGTGTTCCAGAGCTGCTGATACAGGATCAGTTTGGCCTTTTAAATCATACTGAATAAGAATTACACTGAGTGTAGAGAACATTAGGAACACCTGCTCTGTCCATGACATAAACTGACCAGGTGAATCTAAGTATAGGCAGTTAACCCACTGTTCCTAGGCCGTCATTGAAAATAAGAATTTGTCCTTAACTGACTTGCCTAGTTAAATAATGGTTAAAAATAAAAAAAATAGCTATGATCCCTTAATTATGTCACTTGTTAAATCCTCTTCAATCAGTGAAGATGAAGGGGAAGATGAAGTTAAAGAAGAATTTTTAAGATAATTAAGACGGATTGTGTATATGTGCCATTCAGAGGGTGAATGGGCAAGACACAAGATTTACGTGCCTTTGAACAGGGTATGGGTGTAGGTGCATCGGTTTGACTGTGTCAAGAACTGCAACGCTGCTGGGGTTTTCATGCACAACACTTTCCCACAACACTTTCCCGTGCGTATCGAGGTCCACCATCCAAATAGCCAACTTGACAACTGTGGGAAGCACTGAAGTCAACGTCGGCCAACATCCCTGTGGAATGCTTTTGACACCTTGTAAGGTACATGCCCCGACAAATTGAGTCTGTTCTGAGGGCAACTCAATATTTTTGTACACTAAGTGTATATAGACAGTGAGGACATGATCTTAGATCAGCACTCTTCGAAGATTTCTGAATATGGGCCCAGCCGGTTAGAGAGGAGCCTCTGGGAGAGGAGCACAGAAAGGCAGTGGAGTTAGGAGGACCTCTGCTGGGATATACTACTGTAATCCATCACCACTACATAATGTAGTGGGCGGCAAACTGGATAGTGATACCATTTGCTTACATTAAGGCTCTGTTCCAATACTAGCATACCACTTACAATGAAGCAATGTACTGGGCATGCATTCTA
Source organism: Oncorhynchus masou masou (assembly GCF_036934945.1). Taxonomy (NCBI): domain Eukaryota; kingdom Metazoa; phylum Chordata; class Actinopteri; order Salmoniformes; family Salmonidae; genus Oncorhynchus; species Oncorhynchus masou. The sequence continues at coordinate 66,827,354 of NC_088223.1, forward strand.
GTGTGAATATTGGAACACATCCTAAGGCTCTTTCCAAAGCCTTGTTGTTTACAGTGTTTTTCAGAACACCTCGACTAGGCTGTTCCAATACACACATTGACATTGCACCACTAGAGAGAAAAACAGAATGCAAATGAAGGTTAATTAATAATGGACATTGAATATTCAAGGGGATACTGCTAAGAATTTGTAGTGGAGAGTAGGGCCAAATGTAACATGGGTCAGTTGTGTTACAGTTGTCCCCAGTCTCCTCTATCCTGTGTGGAGAGCAACAACACAGTCAATCCATCACAACAGTAAGAAATGGGGAGGAGTGGAAGCTACAGTAGTATCCACTGACCCTGCACCCACCGAGCCCAAGTGATGCAATGTCCCAGATAACCATTGCACACACATCGTGCAGTGATAAGAGAGCATGGACCGTGACTGGTGAGCTCACACACACAGAGTGCAAGCAAATGTCACTGTGGAACGGTTTTGTTCACCTTGGTAGTCATGCCAACTCGAGGATGTATACCTCCACACCCCATCCACATGATCCACGATGTACATTACACAACCGAAGCACTGCATGGCTTCTGGGCTTGCCAGCCACACTGAGTGTACCCCTTTCTATTCACACGAGGACCAGGTGATAATTCAGTATTTCCAAAATCAATTCAACATCACAAAACTGATTTGAGGTAGAAAAATGCCTTCCATTTCTTAACCAGTCCTGTAATGAGAATATAGCTAATTCCACTCCTCTCATGTCCTGTAATTTAGGCTATAGGCCGAGGCTGCGGAACCGTAGGTAACCGCCCCTTCCTGCCCCCTGGATTTCTTTACCCCGGAGCTGAAGACCTGAACCATGTTCTGCGAATTCACATTTTTGTGGTCACCCTCCCTTTACATTTCTCACTGTCAATCTTGAATGATAATTCATGTTTTACAGGTCCATGCAGCATCTGCATACCAACCACTGACCTCATCAGTTTCATGAGATATGCACTTGAACATAGCAGAGGGAAGTGTTGAGGGGGGGGGGGGATCTTCACTAAAGTAGTGCACTGGGTCTTTACTAGTCCTGTGTTAGCGCAGAGCAGAGACTGTGCATAAAGTTGAGAATACAGCACATGCACAGAAGCTTTGGGACCTGTCAGGAAGAATGGTCCAAAAAAGTTGGATTCGCAGCCACTCTGTTCATAACAATGGTGGTGTGCAGAGCCGTGGTGGTAACATTCCCTGGCACGTCACATATATACTGAACAAAAGTATAAATGCAACATGGATTTTCTCAAATATCCTGTGTTGTGTGCTTATTCTTTTACCAGGTACTGCAGGAATGTCTACCAATGTCATGCCTATCTTTTGTGGGAAATAACACCATCACTGAAAACATGTAGAAAGTATTTAAATATTAAATAGCACTCAATTTAGTTTAGGGAGTACAAAAAGACTTGATTATTAAATGATTAGTGAATGGTTTATAAATGTGGGAGTAATGATTAATAAATGGTTTGCACACACACAATGTATAATGCATTACCAATAGTTTATTATGAACCCTTAAAAGAAAGTGCTAGCAGAAAGTGAGAGAGAGAGAGACTGTATCCATGTGTAGTAAAATACATTTCATTATCTTGGTGTCCCTGTGCGAGGCTCCAATCCCCCAACCCTCATCCTCCATTCACCCCTGGATGTCACTTAGTCAATAACTAATGTTATTGTGTGTGGAACGAAACTCCTATGCACCTCACCCTGTTTGTCCTCCCTTGCCCAGTCCAGCACCACTGTTACGAATCCCTTTTGGCCCGACAGTCTAGGGGGGGATGGTAATGAGACCCGTAACATAACTCGTGCAAATTATAAGTGACAAAGTAAAAGTGTGAACAAAATAACCACGACAAATAAATCTACCGTCAAACTCAGGGTTTATTAATAAACACACGGTAATTGGGGGGAGCAGGAAAAGGGGCTGAGCTGGACCCAAGGAAAGAAACAATAAGCATCCAAAACACCCCTGAGCTAGACTAGCCTACTTTAACAACAGCTAACTAACCAAAAAATACAGTGGGTGGTCCGCCCAGTTCTAACTAGTGTATTTAACAAAGTCTACCTACGGGTAGTGTATGCCCATGAGCGACTTGTCTTGGTTTCCCCTTTTCCCCACCAGCAAACAAACAAACACCATAACCAAAAACAATACTCATAGGTGTGGACAAAGTGCTATGGAGGTGCTCAAACAAAAGAGAGGTTAATACACAAAGAGAGCGTGAAACACAGAGACCTACAAACATGGCATTTTCAGAGAGATTGAGCTCTAGAGCAAACAACTGACAGGGTTTTTAAACCAAGGGAAAGGAACTGTGATAGGGTAGGAAACAGGAGGAGGTGTGTCTTCTGATTGATGATTGGATTGGTGACTGATTGGGGAGTGATGATTTTCACCTGTGAGGGGAGAAGGAGAGAAAAGAAACACACCCACAGGATACACACACAGGATACTTGTATCCGTAACAACCACGCTCCAAAATAACAGATGTGCTGCTCGTGTACACAATGCTCTGCCAACTGGAGGGTCTCCAGACTGGTGAGAGGGTGACCTCAAAGCCCCCCCGCATTCACAAACAAACAAAGCTGGATTGTAATGGCTACTGTAAGAGCTGGAGCATGGAGGCACAGTCTCTGTTTTGCTGCTTCAAACTGAGCACAATAACTAGAAGTGTAATGTGCAGCATGATCAGCTGTATCACTGTATGAAGATAGATAAAAGTAGCAGATGTTTCCTCAACAACATATTGAGATTAAAAAACATCCTCTTGGGAAACATAACTGTAAGATGATGGTTCCTTTTCTAACTGTGAGGTCAGTGCTAATCATCTGGGCAATAAAACAACATTCGTTTGACCTAAATATTATCATCTCTTTCAATGACCTTAGGCTGCTTTTACACAGGCAGGCCAATTCTGATCTTTTTCAACTAGTCTTTTGACCAATCCGATCAGGTCTTTTTCTAATAATTGGGCAAAAGATCAGAATTAGGCTGCCTGTGAAAATGCTGCCTTAGTGACCTGACCTCTGACCCTAGGGCCATGAGTCATTGACCACCATCATGTACAGTATAACCAACCTGTCCCCAACCTGTCACACAACTACATACTAGGACACGGATTCTCAAAGTGGAGTTACAACAGGGGTCCACGGCTAGATCTCAAAGTATTTTACATTTTGTATATTCTTTTACATTTCATTTTTTAAATGACTATTATTAACAACAACAGATGAAACAAATTTTGGCAAAGGGATGTGTAAAATAAGTGTAGAGGGTGTAATGCAATACAATAAAGATGATTCATCTACAATTTCTGTTCTTAACCCTGGGCAACATGGGTTGGTAGAGAACTGAGAATATTGATATCCTCAGTACTCCACCAATTTTTAATCTCAATACTTCTTGTATTCCCCCCCCCCTCAAAAAAAAACATAAATGCACTGTAATTTAAGTTTTAAAACAAAACCTCATGACAAAATGTGTAGAATTGCAGGATATTAGCTTTAAAAGTTACAACAACAAAACATATATTTTATGGTATGGTACAGGTTACAACTTGAGTTGTGTTCTGATTATGAAGGGGTCCCTGATGAAGTTTCTATCACAAAAGGGGTCCCCAGCCCCAAACAGTATGAGAATCCCTGCACTAGTAGGCCTACCCAGCCCACCAAGCCAATGGAACCCGTGTTGCTGTTCTGTCTCTAGCAACTCTACTAGTAAAGATATCAAAACAAGGAACAGCAACTGACAAAGTAAACAGAGAGAAAGTGAGTGAGCGAGATAGAAAGAAAGAACAAGCAGGGAAGATAGCAAGAATCGACAGAGAGTCTGTCAAAAGCGATGTCAGGTCACTGCTCCCTGCATCGGTTCTCTGGCGAGCTCAATTTCTCTCTTTCCCGGCAGTCAGATAGCAATTTATATGTCAAGTTAACCTCCATAAGCATTGCTGCTCAGTGCTCAGACATCTTCACTAGGACCCAGGAGTCCTCTGACAATCCTACGACGTAATAACACAATTACAGGGCGGTGAGGAGGCAGGCAGGCAGAGGAGAGGCAGGGGAACTGGAAGTAGCTCACAGAAACACAACATTAACCTCCTCTCAGGATGATGACTGGGTACAGCTAACTAGCCAACGCTGCTGCCCAGATCACAAAACACTGCAGCTAATATTAGCCCCTGCTGCACTATAGAGGCAACCCCAGAGACATAGATTAAAGAAAACCTCTCAGAGAAATTAAGTTAGAGAAGGGTTACAGAGGAGTATATCATCCCTCACATGCAGTATTTGTAGAGATTCATGTTTTTTCATGTTTCATACATTATACAGAATGTGTATGACTACAACCAGAATGTGTATGACTACAACCAGAATGTGTATGACTAAGACCAGAATGTGTATGACTACGACCAGAATGTGTATGACTAAGACCAGAATGTGTATGACTACGACCAGAATGTGTATGACTACGACCAGAATGTGTATGACTACAACCAGAATGTGTAGATCATATGTGTAACGTTCGTCGTTGGGAGAAAGACAGGAGGACCAAGGTGCAGCGTGGTAAGTGTTCATCTTGTTTTAATAAGAAATACTGAACACTGAACAAAACAATAAATAACAAACGAACAGTCCCGTAAGGTGAAAGACAAAAAACACTAAACAGGAAATAAGCACCCACAACTCAAAAGTGAAACCAGGCTACCTAAGTATGGTTCTCAATCAGGGACGATTGACAGCTGCCTCTGATTGAGAACCATACCAGACCAAACACAGAAATCCCAAATCATAGAAAAACTAACATAGACAACCCACCCAACTCACGCCCTGACCATACCAAAACAAAGACATAACAAAAGAACTAAGGTCAGAACGTGACAGTACCCCCCCAGAGGTGCGGGCTCCGGCCGCAAAACCTGAACCTATAGGGGAGGGTCTGGGTGGGTGTCTGTCCTCGGTGGTGGCTCTGGCGTGGGATGTGGACCCCACTCCACCATAGTCTTTGTCCGCCTTTTAACCTGCCTCCGTGGCCTCTTTAACGCGGCGACCCTCGCCGCCGACCTCGGACTGGGGACCCTAGCAAGGGGTCCCGAATGGACGGGCGATTCCGGCAGCGCCGGAGTGACGGGCAATTCCGGCAGCACCGGAGTAACGGACGGCTCTGGCAACACCGGAGTAACGGACGGCTCTGGCAGCTCCTGACTCAGGACAGACCGGCCATAGAGGAAGACTAACAGCCTGTTCATGTTCAGATGGGATGGGCTTGTTTCCTCTGGTAAATAAAAAAAACAGTGAAGGGGTTTGATCCACTGCAGAAGCATAGAGCAAACATACAGTACTGCATAATCAAGAAAAGACAATACACTGTTCATACAGAAACATTTCCCAATGGTCTTTGTTCCTTGCATGTTAATTGAATCACGAATGAAATATATTCATAGCAACCCAGCTATGCAGGTGAAATTTTGAACCCTGCACCGATATTACAAATCTGAAATGGCTTTCATACAAGTTCAAAGCAACCCATATTCCCCTAAATACACTTAATTAAAGTCTCACAGGACCTTGATGTCTTTTATTTCTATTCTTTCCTACCTGTACTTTTGAAAAGATCACACACAATGACGCTGTCCTTCATAATGCAGGAAGACATGACAACCTACTAATTAGCAGCACAATATTCAGCCTCATTCGAAAATAAAGAAATAAAGAAAAATACCCTGCTGATCATCTACGAACGTTTGGACATCTTGAAGAACGATCTGCCCTTAATGGCTATGTACTCTTATAATCTCCACCTGGAACAGCCAGCAGAAGACTGACTTCTCCAGAGATGTTCGATCGGGTTCATGTCCGAGCTATGGCTGGGCCACTCAAGGACATTCAGAGACTTGTCCCGAAGCCATTCCTGCGTGTTGTCTTGGCTGTGTGCTTAGGGTCGTTGTCCTATTGAAAGGTGAACCTTCAACCCAGTCTTTGGTCCTGAGCGTTCTGGAGCAGGTTTTCATCAAGGATCTCTCTGTACTTTGCCTCAATCCTGACTAGTCTCCCAGTCACTGCTGCTGAAAAACATCCCACCAGCATGATGCTGCCACCACCATGCTTCCTCATAGGGATGGTGCCAAGCTTCCTCCAGGCGTTAAGCTTGGCTTTCAGACCAAAGAAGTCAATCTTGGTTTATCAGACCACAGAATCTTGTTGCTCATGGTCTGACAGTCCTTTAGGTGTCTTTTGCTGTCATGTGCCTTTTACTGAGGAGTGGCTTCCTGTTTCGGATGTCTATGGACAATTCCTTCGACCTCATGGCTTGGTTTTTGAAAACATTATTGCTGCCAGTTTTAAATCTTTTGAAAAAGGTAACATAAGTGCCAGATTGGAGCGATAATAAATAGGGAGTGTCTCCTAATCGGTGACCAGTTCTTTAATTCTGAGGCTCTGCATCTGTGAGTGTGCAAATTCCTAAAATATCTTGGAGGAATTTGGGACTTAAAGTCATTTCTCATGCCGAAACCGGATTAGATATAAAATAGCAAAAGATGATATTCGCAATGTCACTAAGAAAAAAACAAACAACCAAAACAGCAAGACACTACAATGTCAAAACATGATTTTTTTTTCATGAGTTCAGTACCATTTGCATGATTTTGCAGAGCCACGACTATGGCGTATTGTCATTAACTAGTGACACTAGTGTTAGCTAGCTAGGCAGTGTTAGCTAACTAGCTAGCCAACCTAGCAAGCTCTAGTCTAGTCCAATGGAAACTGATGCAACCCTGCTGGCTAACATGGGTAGTTAGATGACCAGTGGTGACAGATGGTGAGATCCCTATGAGATTCAAGGCTCAATTTGAATGGTTAGGGAGAAATCAACCATACGACCATCATATACCCTCACAGACAAAATTATTTCAACCAGTGGAGGCTGCTGAGGGGAGGACGCCTCATAATAATGGCTGGAACGGAGCAAATGGTATCAAACACATGGTTGATATCTTTCCACTCATTCCACTCCAGGCTGTCAGGATTTGGCCAGGGTTGTTCCGGGTTTTGGTCACTAGATGCCCCCATTGTGCTTTTTGACCTTATGTTTTTTCCCTTGTTCCCCATTATTATTTTTCTGTCAGGACCCGGTTACGAACCTGGGTCTCCGGAGTGAGAAACAGTCACTTAACCAACTGAGCCACGAATAGTCAGCAGAACCCAGAAGATGAGGCAGACACAGCAGTACTTAAGATGGTGTATTTAATAAAGTAAAAAGGAGAAGTCCTTCAATACAAAAAAGGCAAATCCAAAAGGTGGTAGGAATAGCACAAAAAAGCCTCAAGAGATACTCAAAAACAGAATTCCACAAGAGCATCCACCGGAATCGACAAGAATACACAGAACACTAGGGCTGGGTGCTAACATACAAACACAGAGCACAGAACTGTGGGAAACAAAGGGTTTAAATACAATCAGGGGAAACGAGGCACAGGTGCAAATAATAATGGGGAACAAGGGAAAAAACATAAGGTCAAAAAGCACAATGGGGGCATCTAGTGACCAATTCCCGGAACAACCCTGGCCAAATCCTGACACAGGCATTACCAAATCAAATTGTATTTGTCACATGTGCTGAATACAACGGGTAACACTTTTTTTTAACTGCATTGTAGATTAAGTAAAAAATAAGTAAAAAATAAAAATAACAAGTAATTAAAGATCATCAGTAAAATAACTGTAGCAAGGCTATATACAGGGGGTGCCAGTACAGAGTGAATGTGCGGGGGCACAGTAATATGTACAGGAAGGTAGAGTTAAAGTGACTATGCATAGATAATAAACAGAGAGTAGCAGCAGCGTAAAAGGGCGGACGACGACGACAATGCAAATTGTCGGGGTAGCCATTTGATTAGTTGTTCAGGAGTCTTATGGCTTGGGGGCTGTTAAGAAGCCTTTTGGGCCTAGACAAGCGCTCCGATACCGCTTGCCCTGCGGTTGCAGAGAGAACAATCTATGATTATGGTGGCTAGAGTCTTTTAACATTTTTAGGAACTTTCTCTGACACCGCCTGGTATAGAGGTCCTGGATGGCATGGAGCTTGGTCCCAGTGATGTACTGGGCGGTATACACTAACCTCTATCGTGCCTTGTGGTGGGAGGCCGAGCAGTTGCAGTACCATGCCAAATCTTTCCAGTCTTCTGAGGGGGAATAGGCTTTGCCGTGCCCTCTTCACAACTGTCTTGGTGTGTTTGGACCATGATAGTTTGTTGGTGATGTGGACACCAAGGAACTTGAAGCTCTCAACCTGCTCCACTACAGCCCCGTCAATGAGAATGGGGGCATGCTCGGTCCTCCTTTTCCTGTAGTCCACAATCATCTCCTTTGTCTTGATCACAATGAGGGAGAGGTTGTTATCCTGGAACCACACGGTCAGGTCTCTGTCCTCCTCCCCATAGGCTGTCTCATCGTTGTCGGTGATCTTGCCTCCCACTGTTGTGTCATCTGCAAACTTAATGATGGTGTTGGAGTTGTGCCCGGCCTTGCAGTCATTAGTGAACAGGGAGTACAGGAGGGGATTGAGCACGCACCCCTGAGGGGCCCCCGTGTTGAGGATCAAAATCAAACCAAATTTTATTTGTCACGTTCACATGGTTAGCAGATGTTAATGCGAGTGTAGCGAAATGCTTGTGCTTCTAGTTCCGACAATGCAGTAATAACCAACGAGTAATCTAACCTAACAATTCCACAACTACTACCTTATACACACAAGTATAAAGGGATAAAGAATATGTACATAAATATATATGAATGAGTGATGGTACAGAACGGCATAGGCAAGATTCAGTAGATGGTATAGAGTACAGTATATACATATGAGATGAGTAATGTGGAGTATATAAACATAAAGTTGCATTATTTGCAAATTATGGTGGAAAATAAGTATTTGGTCAATAACAAAAGTTTATCTCAATACTTTGTTATATACCCTTTGTTGGCAATGACAGAGGTCAAACGTTTTCTGTATGTCTTCACAAGGTTTTCACACACTGTTGCTGGTATTTTGGCCCATTCCTCCATGGAGATCTCCTCTAGAGCAGTGATGTTTTGGGGCTGTTGCTGGGCAACACAGATTTTCAACTCCCTCCAAAGATTTTCTATGGTGTTGAGATCTGGAGACTGGCTAGGCCACTCCAGGACCTTGAAATGCTTCTTACGAAGCCACTCCTTCGTTCCCCGGGCGGTGTGTTTGGGATCATTGTCATGCTGAAAGACCCAGCCACGTTTCATCTTCAATGCCCTTGCTGATGGAAGGAGGTTTTCACTCAAAATCTCACGATACATGGTCCCATTCATTCTTTCCTATACACGGATCAGTCGTCCTGGTCCCTTTGCAGAAAAACAGCCCCAAAGCATGATGTTCCATCCCCATGCTTCACAGTAGGTATGGTGTTCTTTGGATGCAACTCAGCATTCTTTGTCCTCCAAACACAACGAGTTGAGTTTTTACCAAAAAGTTCTATTTTGGTTTCATCTGACCATATGCCATTCTCCCAATCTTCTTCTGGATCATCCAAATGCTCTGTAGCAAACTTCAGACGGGCCTGGACATGTACTGGCTTAAGCAGGGGGACACGTCTGGCACCTCAGGATTTGAGTCTCTGGCGGCGTAGTGTGTTACTGATGGTAGGCTTTGTTACTTTGGTCCCAGCCCTCTGCAGGTCATTCACTAAGTCCCCCCGTGTGGTTCTGGGATTTTTGCTCACCGTTCTTGTGATCATTTTGAACCCACAGGGTGAGATCTTGCGTGGAGCCCCAGATCGAGGGAGATTATCAGTGATCTTGTATGTCTTCCATTTCCTAATAATTGCTCCCACGGTTGATTTCTTCAAACCAAGCTGCTTACCTATTGCAGATTCAGTCTTCCCAGCGTGGTGCAGGTCTACAATTTTGTTTCTGGTGTCCTTTGACAGCTCTTTGGTCTTGGCCATAGTGGAGTTTGGAGTGTAACTGTTTGAGGTTGTGGACAGGTGTCTTTTATACTGATAACAATTTCAAACAGGTGCCATTAATACAGGTAACGAGTGGAGGACAGAGGAGCCTCTTAAAGAAGAAGTTACAGGTCTGTGAGAGCCAGAAATCTTGCTTGTTTGTAGGTGACCAAATACTTATTTTCCACCACAATTGGCAAATAAATTCATTAAAAATCCTACAATGTGATTTTCTGGGGAAAAAAAGTCTCATGTTGCCTGTCATAGTTGAAGTGTACCTATGATGAAAATTACAGGCCTCTCATCTTTTTAAGTGGGAGAACTTGCACAATTGGTGGCTGACTAAATACTTTTTTGCCCCACTGTACATATACATATGAGATGAGTAATGTAAGGTATGTAAACATTATATTAGGTGACATTGTTTAAAGTGGCTAGGGATACATTTTTACATCAATTTCCATCAATTCCCATTATTAAAGTGGCTGGAGTTGAGTCAGTATGTTGGCAGCAGCCACTCAATGTTAGTGGTGGCTGTTTAACAGTCACCTTGAGATGACCTTGAGATAAAAGCTGTTTTCAAGTCTCTCGGGCCCTGCTTTAATGCACCTGTACTGACCTCGCCTTCTGGATGATGGCGGGGTGAACAGGCAGTGGCTCGGGTGGTTGTTGTCCTTGATGATCTTTATGGCCTTCCTGTGACATTGGGTGGTGTAGGTGTCCTGGAGGGCAGGTAGTTTGCCCCGGTGATGCGTTGTGCAGACCTCACTACCCTCTGGAGAGCCTTACGGTTGGGGGCGGAGCAGTTGCCATACCAGGAGGTGATACAGCCCGACAGGATGCTCTCGATTGTGCATCTGTAGAAGTTTGTGAGTGCTTTTGGTAACAAGCCAAATTTCTTCAGCCTCCTGAGGTTGAAGAGGCGCTGCTGCGCCATCTTCACAACGCTGTTTGTGTGGGTGGACCAATTCAGTTTGTCCTTGATGTGTACGCAGAGGAACTTAAAACTTACTACCCTCTCCACTACTGTCCCGTGGCAGACGTGTTGTTACCTACCCTTACCACCTGGGGGCAGCCTGTCAAGAAGTCCAGGATCCAGTTGCAGAGGGAGGTGTTTAGTCCCAGGGTCCTTAACTTAGTGATGAGATTTGTGGGCACTATGGTGTTGAACGCTGAGCTGTAGTCAATGAATAGCATTCTCACATAGGTGTTCCTTTTGTCCAGGTATGAAAGGGCATTGTGGGGTGCAATAGAGATTGCATCATCTGTGGATCTGTTGGGGCGGTATGCAAATTGGAGTGGGTCTAGGGTTTCTGTGATAATGGTGTTTATGTGAGCCATGACCAGCGTTTCAAAGGACTTCATGACTACAGATGTGAGTGCTACGGGTCGGTAGTAATTTAGGCAGGTTACCTTAGTATTCTTGGGCACAGGGACTATGGTGGTCTGCTTGAAACATGTTGGTATTACAGACTCAGTCAGGGAGAGTTTGAAAAGGTCAGTGAAGACACTAGCCAGTTGGTCAGCACATGCTCGGAGTACACGTCCTGATAATCCGTCTGGCCCTGCGGCCTGTTTAAAGTTCTTACTCACATCTGCTGCAGAGAGCGTGATGACACAGTCGTCTGGAACAGCTGATGCTCTCATGCATGTTTGAGGCAAGTAAGTTATCTAGCTTGTTTGGTAGGCTCGTGTCACTGGGCAGCTCTCGGTTGTGCTTCCCTTCGTAGTCTGTAATAGTTTGTAAGCCCTGCCACATCCGATGAGTGTCGGAGCCGGTGTTGTAAGATTTGATTGTAGTCCTGTATTGACGCTTTGCCTGTTTGATGGTTTGTCGGAGGGCAAAGCGGGATTGCTTATAAGCTTCCGGGTTAGAGTCCCGGTACTTGAAAGTAGCAGCTCTAGCATTTAGCTCAGTGAGAATGTTCCGTGTAATCCATTGCTTCTGGTTGGGGCATGTACGTACCGTCACTGAGGGGACGACGTCCTCGATGCACTTATTGATAAAGCCAGTGACTGATGTGGTGTACTCCTCAATACCATCGGAAGAATCCCGGAACATATCCAGTCTGTGCTAGCAAAACAGTCCTGTAGTTTAGCTTCTGCTTCACATTACCACTTTTTTATGGACCCGAGTCACTGGTGCGTCCTGCTTTAATTTTTGCTTGTAAGCAGGATTCAGGAGGATAGAATTATGGCCAGATTTCCCAAATGGAGGGCGATGAAGACCTCCGTGTGTGGAGAAAAGGTGGTCTAGAATTTTTTTCCCCTCTGGTTGCACATTTAACATGCTGATTATAAATCAGGTAAAACTGATTTAAGTTTCCCTGCTTTAAAGTCCCCGGCCACTAGGAGCGCCATCCTCTGGATGAGCATTTCCTGTTTGCTTATGGCGGTATACAGCTCATTGAGTGCGGTTTTAGTGCCAGCGTCGGTCTGTGGTGGTATGTAGACAGCTACGAAAAATACAGATGAAAACTCTCTAGGTAGATATTGTGGTCTACAGCTTATCATGAGGTACTCTACCTCAGACGAGCAAAACCGAGACTTCCTTAGATATTGTGCACCAGCTGTTGTTTACTTACAGTTGAAGTCGGAAGTTTACAAACACCTTTGCGAAATACATTTTTAAACTCAGTGTTTCACAATTCCTGACATTTAATCCGAGTAAAAATTCCTTGTCTTAGGTCAGTTAGGATCACCACATTATTTTAAGAATGTGAAATTAGAGAGAATGATTTATTTCAGCTTTTATTTATTTCATCACATTCCCAGTGGGTCAGAAGTTTAAATACACTCAATTAGTATTTGTTTGCATTGCCTTTAAATTGTTTAACTTGGGTCAAACTCTTCAGGTAGCCTTCCACAAGCTTCCCACAATAAGTTGGGTGAATTTTGGCCCATTCCGCCTGACAGAGCTGGAGTAACTGAGTCAGGTTTGTAAGGCCTCCTTGCTCGCACACACTTTTTCAGTTCTGCCCACAAATATTATATGGGATTGAGGTCAGGGCTTTGTGATGGCCACTCCAATACCTTGACTTTATTGTCCTTAAGCCATTTTGCCACAACTTTGGAAGTATGCTTGGGGTCATTGTCCATTTGGAAGACCCATTTGCGACCAAGCTGATGTCTTGAGATGTTGCTTCAATATATCCACCTAATTTTCCTGCCTCATGATGCCATCTATTTTGTGAAGTGCACCAGTCCCTCCTGCAGCAAAGCACTCCCACAACATGATGCTGCCACCCCCGTGCTTCACGGTTGGGATGGTGTTCTTCGGCTTGCAAGCGTCCCCCTTTTCCTCCAAACATAACGATGGCCATTATGGCCAAACAGTTCTATTTTTGTTTCATCCGACCAGAGGACATTTCTCCAAAAAGTACAATCTTTGTCCCCATGTGCAGTTGCAAACCGTAGTCTGGCTTTTTTATGGCAGTTTTGGAGCAGTGGCTTCTTCCTTGCTGGACGGCCTTTCAGGTTACGTCAATATTGGACTCATTTTACTGTGGATATAGATAATTTTGTACCTGTGTCCTCCATCATCTTCACAAGGTCCTTTGCTGTTGTTCTGGGATTGATTTGCACTTTTCGCACCAAAGTACGTTCATCTCTAGAAGACAGAACGCGTCTCCTTCCTGAGCGGGAAATGACAGCTGCGTGGTCCCATGGTGTTTATACTTGCATATTATTGTTTGTACAGATGTTTGTGGTACCTTCAGGCATTTGGAAATTGCTCCCAAGGATGAACCATACTTGTGGAGGTCTACAATTTCTTTTCTGAAATCTTGGCTGATTTCTTTGGATTTTTCCATGATGTCAAGCAAAGAGGCACTGAGTTTGAAGGTAGGCCTTGAAATATATCCAGAGATACACCTCCAATTGACTCAAATGATGTCCATTAGCCTATCAGAAGCTTCTAAAACCATGACATTTCTTTCTGGAATTTTCCAAGATGTTTAAAGGCAGCCCCCCGCACCAGGCTGTCTCTCTGTCTTCTCCCTACAAGTGTTCCCGCCTGTTCAGCGCTGCTAGAGCCTTCCTCCTCTCCAGCACTGCCAGAGTCTCCCGTCTGTCCTGAGCTGCCAGAGTCTCCCGTCTGTCCTGAGCTGCGAGGGTCTCCCATCTGTCCTGAGCTGCCAAAGTCTCCCGTCTGTCCTGAGCTGCCAGAGTCTCCCGTCTGTCCTGAGCTGCCAGAGTCTCCCGTCTGTCCTGAGCTGCCAGAGTCTCCCGTCTGTCCTGAGCTGCCAGAGCCGCCAGTCTGTCTTGAGCTGCCAGAGCCGCCAGTCTGTCCTGAGCTGCCAGAGCCGCCAGTCTGTCCTGAGCTGCCAGAGCCGCCAGTCTGTCCTGTGCTGCCAGAGCCGCCAGTCTGTCCTGTGCTGCCAGAGCCGCCAGTCTGTCCTGAGCTGCCAGAGCCGCCAGTCAGCCAGGAGCTGCCAGAGCCGCCAGTCAGCCAGGAGCTGCCAGAGCCGTCAGTCAGCCAGGAGCTGCCAGAGCCATCAGTCAGCCAGGAGCTGCCAGAGCCGTCAGTCAGCCAGGAGCTGCCAGAATTGCCCTTCTCTCCTGTGCTGCCGGAATCTCCCGTCCATTCGGGACCCGTGGCTTGGGTCTCCAGTCCGAGGTCGGCGGCGAGGGCCGCAGCGTTAAAGAGGCCACGGAGGCGGGTAGAGAGGCGGAGAAGGACTATGGTGGAGTGGGGTCCACGTCCCGCACCAGAGCTGCCACCGCGGACAGACGCCCAACCCAGACCCTCCCCTATAGGTTTAGGTTTTGCGGCCGAAGTCCGCACCTTTGCGGAGGGGGGGGGGGGGGGGTACCTTTGTTTTGTCTTTGTTTTAGTATGGTCAGGGCGTGAGTTGGGGTGGGCAGTCTATGTTGGTTTTTGAGTTTGGCCTGGTATGGTTCTCAATCAGAGGCAGGTGTCGTTAGTTGTCTCTGATTGAGAATCATACTTAGGTAGCCTTTTTCCACCTGTGTTTCGTGGGTGTTTATTTTCTGTTTTGTGTGTATTCACTAGACAGGACTGTTTCGTTTGTTCGTTTTTCCTAGTTGTTATTTTGTTTAGTGTTCTGTTTTGATTATATTAAAAATCATGAACACTTACCACGCTGCACCTTGGTCCTCACCTTCTTCCACCGACGACAGCTGTTACACTCGCCCCATGTCTTACCAGAGACTGCTGTTCTATCCTGCCAATAGAGTGTATAACTCACCAGCTGTATGTTCTTAATGTCGTCGACTCGGTGAAACATAAGATATTACAGCGTTTAATGTCCCGTTGGTAGGATATACGTGCTTTCAGTTCGTCCCATTTATTTTCCAGAGACTGAACGTTAGCTAGCAGGACAGAAGGCAAAGGCAGATTAGCCACTCGTCGCCTGATCTTCAACAAGGCACCCTGGTCTTATTTCGCAAAATCTCAGTTTCGGGTATCTGACCCTGGTCGGGTGTTTGTAGTATCTCCCTCCCGTCCGACTCATTGAAGAAAAACTCTTTATCTAATCTGAGGTGAGTAATCGCAGTTCTGATGTCCAGGAGCTCTTTTCGGTCATAAGAGACGATAGCAGCAACATTATGTACAAAACAAGTTACGAACAACGCGAAAAAACAAACTAAATAACATGATTTGTTAAGAGCCGATTAGATGGCAGCAATCCCCTCCAGCGCCATCTTTAAACTGGCTTTCCCATTGAAGACATCATCCAAAGAATCACAGCTCTTCCCCATGACAAGACACTAGATCTCCAACAGCACCTTAGATTTCAGCACTCGGATAGCCATGGCTCTTCAACACTGACAACAGTGGCTCTGTGGTCCACAGAGTATTCACAGTCTTCCAGACACTGGGAGGCCATCAGCTCATTATCTTTTCTGTACCGTGTGGCTACATTCCCTCGGAACCTGGGATACAGATGCTCCTGGAGAAACTTACCAGGGTTGGTGGATTCCCTGACAGGGACCTCCGTGGCTGAGCTTGCAGTAACTCAAAGCTTCCTTCAGTCCTGCCACAAGTGTGAGGCACTCTGCTCCTTTGTGATCTGTTCCAAAGCAGTCGAATGGGTTGGGTTAAGTTTCACAATTTCATTGTAGAAGGACAGGCACTTCTGGCAGTTGTAACTGACATGCTCTCCATGTGACTGGGAAAGAGTAGAGAATCTATATAAGTTATTATATGAAGTTAGAAAGCATTGAACAGAAGAGACACACATCAGTTTAAATATATTAAAATGGTACAGCCACAAATAAATATTCCTTTCAGTCCAATTTTACCTGGGGTGCTACTGGCTGTGAAATTATTTGTCTTTCCAATATTATTTGACTTTCCAATGTCAGCGATGCACAGCCGTCTCTACTGAACTGTTGTTGGAAAGGTACCCAAGCAGTGTGGTAAGAGCTGCTTGATTGGCTGGCCTGAACATCTGCCTTCAAAAATATCAATCCTTTTCCCATCCTGGTGAATAAGAACTCGGCTCACATTCCCACTGTGGAGGTACTGATAGGCGTCTGTATTCTTGTAATTTTTCATAGTGGAACCATCCACTCCCAAGGTGAGCACGACTTAATTAAAATGTACCCATATGTAATTTTAGGCAATTTTATCAATTAATCATGGAAGGATGGTCTATGGTTATCATCCGACCTCCAAATAGCCATGTGTGTGTGTTCCCAAATGTGAGCCATGTTTTTGTTTATTTGTTAAGACGTGTTAATGATGTGCGGTTTTATATTATTAGCTAGCGTTGACGGAAGTTGTGAAACGGAAACAAAATCGAATCAGAATGGAACTGGGTCAAGTGGGCGGGGCTACATAAGGCGAATAATGGCACAGATATAAAGATGAGTCCTCTATCTAGCTCTATGCTCCCAAACGATAGGATTATGGTTTAACTTGCGAATTAGTTTTATTTTAGGTTGTTTCTTTTATTTTCGTTTAATTTTGGGTTTTGGACAGATTATTCGATGGAGAACGGTGGCTTGTCATGAAACTCTAGACTCAGTATGACAGGTATTTTAAACCTTTCTGCTTGCATTGCTAAAGAAACGTTATAACAACAGTAGCCTAGCTAGCTGCTAACGTTAGCCGTTTGGCAAAGATCTATCACCCGAAATCTAACAGTACAGTAGTTAGCTAACTGCCATCTCTATCATGTTCCAGGTGGCTCATTCATCCCCTCCTCTCCCATGCAGAACCTATTCCCCAGGTCGTTGCTGTAAATATGTGTTTTCACTCGACTTACTTGGTGAAGTAAGGGTCCTTTTTAAAATCATGTAATCAGTGCCAACACGGTCAACAACCATTTCATGATATTTATATTTGTCAAAAAGCTGTCAATTGTAATGTTGATCTGACAGCTTGCCACAGTTAACGTTAGCTAGCTGTTTCGCTAGCTACTCATGTACGTTAGCTAGCTAACTGTCACTCCCTAAATGTAAACAAAAGATAAAACAGTTGCTAGATAGACCAAATACAAAAGTGTGTATTGATGTATATTGATGAACACACCGTCCTGAATCTGACTGTCATTTACCCAGCCAAAGTAACATTACTAGGCTGCATCACAATATTTGTTTATGCTGTCAACAACCTGTACGTTACTCTAGCTATGCCTAGCTAGCGAACATAGCTTGAAAAGGTCCGCTAGATTGTAAACTAGCATCTGTACATTTTATAACCACACGGTATCTTGTCTTTCCTCCTTAACCTCTAACAATTTATTTGTTGAAGGAGTGATTCCAAAAGAACGTTGAAGTCGAGGGTATCCCCAACTGTGATGCAGCCTAACTCCAGTGAGCTGGGTGTCCATCAGGCAGGACATGGTTTGTCTCTGACGCTACTGACCAGGACACCAGCAGGGACTACAGGGGGTTCTGCTGTCCCGGAGACTAGTGGAGCGGTCCGGGTACCTATCCTCTCCAGCGGGTCCTGGGAGTCATGTAGAGGAGGGGCGTCATCCCGTAGGTCCAGAACCAGTTCCCACAGCCACTCTCATTCACATGGTGGGGGACACCAGCACTCCCACAGTGAGCCCAGTGAGGTGGACCCGGCTGATGCTGATCTGGAGTCAGGGGAGCCCAGCACCTCATTATTGGAGCTGCGCTACCTCTTCCGCTGGGTTCAGAAGAGTCTTCCTTTCATAATCATCCTCGGTGCTAAACTGGTCATCCAACATGCCCTGGGTAAGTGTCGGGCAACAATGACATAGATATACAGTCAGGAACAACTTTTTATTTATCTCAAGTTTGAAAGAAATATCATTCATGACATTGTTGCAGGTCTAGCTGTTGGAGTTGGCTTATTTACAACTTTTCTTTATGTGAATAAGAACATTCAAACCCAAGTCTTTCTTCAGGTAAGTCACTAACAGTAACACTCTTTCTTCATTAATTTCTACATCAGTGTTTCAAACCTCTGAATATGATCCTTCATGTATCTCCTCAGGATCGTCGGTCAAAGATCGAGTGTGTATGGCTGCTCCTCTTCCTGGCGTCCTCCACACTCCTGCTTTACTACACTTTTCTCACCGAGACACTTTACTATTGGTGAGACACTTCCGTTTCCCCTTACTTCCCTTACCAGAGCAGACCTGGGCCCAACTTCCCCATAGCAATGGAATATTTTTTACAAGTGTTTTTAAGTGATGCGTCTTTCCTACAAAGGCCGAAGATGTTACGTGATTTCCGTGAACGTTCGCTAAATACGTCGTTGAGGCCTGTGTCGATACTGCTAGGACTGAAGGAAAGGCAGAACTGCTCTTGGATCAGATTTATCCATTCAAATCGTACCTTAACATTCAAGTTTTTCCACAATACTGACGACGGAGCAGCTCCTAGAAAGATATCACCTTTGACTGCCGATAGTGAGGCGGCTTATTCTAATGCTTACCCTAAAATAATGCACTAAATCAAGATTTTCTGCCACAATGCTCACATGTTGTTACACATCATGAAATGAGTCAAAAATTTAACATTAGCCTCCAATTAGCTAAATAGAACTCAGTTGAATGAACATGAAATTGATTTAAACATTTAAAATGATATAGGCCTGTAGCATATACTGTAAGCTATTCATGTTTTAATTCAATCACCTGTTTTCATTTGAATCATTATATTCTTCGACATTGGCAACTTTGTATTTGTAGTCAACGTTGTTGTGAAGTTATCAGTGGTCACAGAGAGACAGATAAACATATTGATTCTATGTTTAGTGGAGGTCTTCTGTGTATAAAGTGACATGGTAAGGAAAAAACTCATCTAACGAAGCACAGCTGTTCTATAACAAGATTTGTCAAGTGCAACTTTAGTAACAATTCTTTTGGGAAACCGGTAAGAGATTTAACAATGCTGCTACTGAAGTTCTAACGATGAACTTAGCCTTAAGATGCTTTTAGGAAACCGGGCCCAGAGCAGAAAACCGAATACAATAGAATAGGAAAACCTTATTGGATACATTGTGGACATTTGCGGTTGACATAGTGACATAATACACAAAATAAACCAACATTAAAATCATCAGGAGCATAATACGTAATCCACATCTTTCCCTCGTTCTCAGCCTCATCTTCCTAAACCCAGCTGTTGAGCCCACAGGTTTCTGGGAGGTCCTATGGGTGGTGGGCATCACCAACTTCACACTCAAGTTCCTCATCATGGGTTTTAAGTGCCTTATCCTACTGCTGCCCTCTAGCCTGGTGACCTACAGAGCCCAGGTAACGAAGAAATACAATACAGCTTTATTGATCCACTATACAATTGTTAATTTTTCTGTCACAGATGGAAAGATGCTCTCTCCAGTTGTGTGACTACAAGTAGGCTATGCTCATTCGCTCTTGCCAGATACAGGTGACAGATTGCTCTAGTCTCCACTGTGAAGAACTGAAATAGAAATTGCAGCACAAATTGTTACGTTACAGCTTAATTCTAAAATGGATTAAATGAAACATTTTCCTCATCAATCTACACACAATACCCCATAATGACAAAGCAAAAACATTTTTTTTTGAATACCTTATTTGCGTAAATATTCAGACCCTTTTAATATGAGGCTCGAAATTGAACTCAGGTGCATCCTGTTCCGTTGATTATCCTTGATGTTTCTACAACTTGATTTGAGTCCACCTGTGTTAAATTCAATTGATTGGACATGATTTGGGAAGGCACACACCTGTCTATATAAGGTCCCACAGTTGACCGTGCATGTCAGAGCAAAAACCAAGCCATGACGTCGAAGGAATTATCCTTAGAGCGCCAAGACAGGATTGTGTCAAGGTACAGATCTGGGGAAGGGTACCAAAACAATTCTGCAGCATTGAAGGCCCCCAAGAACACAGTGGCCTCCATCATTCTTACATGGAAGAAGTTTGGAACCACCAAGACCCATCCTAGAGCTGGCCGTCCGGCCAAACTGAACAGTCAGGGGAGAAGGGCCTCGGTCAGGGAGGTGACCAAGAACCCGATGGAACTCTGTCAGAGTGATCAGAGTTCCTCTGTGGAGATGGGGGAACCTTCCAGAAGAACAACCATCTTTGCTGCACTCCACCAATCAGGCCTTTATGGTAGAGTGGCCAGACTGAAGCCACTTCTCAGTAAAAGGCATAACAGCCCACTTGGATTTTGCCAAAAGGCACCAAAAGGACTCTGTCCATGAGAAACAAGATTCTCTAGTCTGATGAAACCAAGATTGAACTTTTTGGCCTGAATGCCAAGTGTCACGTCTGGAAGAAACCTGGCACCATCTCTACAGTGAAGCATGGTGGTGGCAGCATCATGCTGTAGAGATGTTTTTCAGAGGCAGAGACTGGGAGACGATGACTGGAGCAAAGTACAGAGAGCTAGAGAGATCCTTGATGAAAACCTGCTCCAGACCTCTGACTGGGGTGAAGTTTCACCTTCCAACAGGACAACAACCCTAAGCACACATCCAAGACAACGCAGGAGTGGCTTCGGGACAAGTCTCAATGTTCTTGAGTGGCCCAGCCATAGCCCGGACTTGAACCCAATTTGAACATCTCTGGAGAGACCTGAAAATAGCTGTGCAGCGACGCTCCCGTTCAACCTGACCGAGCTTGAGAGGATCTGCAGAGAAGAATGGGAGAAACTCCCAAAATACAGGTGTGCTAAGCTTGTAGCGTCATACCCAAGAAGACTCGAGGCAGTAATCGCTGCCAAAGGTGCTTCAACGATCTACTGAGTAAAGAGTCTGAATACTTATGTAAATGTGATATTTCAGTTTTTTTGCTAGAATTAAAAAAACAAAACTTTTTCCTTTGTCTTTATGGGGTATTGTGTGTAGATAAGGGGGGGGGGGGGATTTATCCATTTTTAGAATAAGGCTGTAACATAGCAAAATGTGGAAAAGGTCAAGGGGTCTGAAAACTTTCTGAATTAACTGTAGGTTCTACCAGCATTTTGGGGGCCCAAAAGTTATGGCGAGAAAGCATTCATCTATGCCTTTCTGTCTGTCCCCAGGGACGGTTGTACATGCTGACTGAAGAGGTGGGCCAGGTGTACCAGGCTGTGGCTCCCACCCCCCTATGGTTCCGCTACCTGGTCACCTACCAGAAAGTGGATGGAAATACTGGCCTCACCCTGGGAGTTCTGCTGGCTTTGGTCTACTTCATACTCAAGGTGACTGACCTTATGACTGCATCACACTGCATTTATCAAAGATGTATGCTTTGAAGTGACTCCTTAGTAGTGGAAACTCTGAAAACGGCTAAATTGTATTTTTTTCACCTTTTTTGTTTAAATGTACTAAACGCTTACTTTTTAAATGTAGCTTTTAGGATTGTATGGACAGTGGGGGTCTTTCCAGAAAACTGTGAGGATGTTTCTCAGTGGCGAGGTACAGTACTTTAAATACATCAACATGTTAACTGTTTCCTTAGTGATGGTATGTGAGTACTGTCTTGAACAGTCTTGCTCATGTGTAGATCATGTGTATCATGTGAGTATAATGGCGACACTTGTAAGGAGTTTGGATGACTTTGTGGGTTGTAAATATGCGTTGTTCCTCCTCCTCAGCACACGGGGGCAGCAGCCACCAGGAGCCAGTGCAGTGAGGCTGGGGACATCTGTCCTATCTGTCAGGCAGAGTACAGAGACCCAAGGGCCCTCCTGTGTCAGGTGAGAGAGACCACTCATCCATGAGATGGAAAACACTAATATTACTGACTTTTCTTAACTCCTACTGTGTAGTTACACATTATAGTTTGATTTCAATATTCCAGCCACACAAGGGTATACTCATTGTTCCTTTTGATTCTGCACATGGTTGGATAAAGAATGCCTGTTTATTCTCTCTCAACAACAGCACATTTTTTGTGACGAGTGCATTGCTCTCTGGTTCAACCGGGAGAAGATGTGTCCACTCTGCTGCGCGGCCATCACAGACAAGGTCCACAAGTGGAGGGACGGGGCCACGTCACCTTACCTTCAAATCTACTGAGAGAAGGAGACAATGGAGGAAAGAAGTGGAGACACTGTTTGCGATGTGTGAATGACAGTTGTATTAACAGCAATACTCCACTCATTGGCTTGTGAAGCTGATGACCACACTGTTCCTCCATTCATTAAGGGCTGTGCCTACTACTGGCCAACGTAATATTTGCAATAGGATTGGGATGCACTCAGCACCTTGGCATGTTACTGTTACTGCTGCAACTGTAACTCCCTCTCCTACTGTCACTTTTCTACACGACTAACTGACGGTAGTTCTCTCTCTGCATGCCCTCTAGTGCTGTTTTTAGTTCCTTTTCTTTCTAAACGTTTAGATTTTTTATCATGATGTGGAAATATTCATGTTTTTTGTTTTCACAGCCAGCCTAAAAAAACAGACCAGACAGCCTCTTTATTAGGCCAGCTGTCAGGGAATAGCCTGTTACCACATCTGTGTTTGCCATTGATCATAGGATTTGGCAAGACAGCACAAACTGACAGCGTGTTGCAAAGGGGATGCCATTCTGTGTCTGATACAGGCACTCAGACTAGTCGTGGTTAAAGAACAAAATGTACTCAACACCTTGAGAAATGATAAAACACCAAGGTTGCTATTTAAATTCTTAATTTTGGGGATTTATTCTTTTCAAATGAAGTCAGATTTTTTACATTTGTTTTCCAGATGACAAATGAGATTTGGTTCGATCCTTAAAATATTTTTATAAAGCAATGACGGTTACATCCTTTTTGAAAACCAAAGACTGGGAGAATCCATTTTTTTAATCATATTTAACTATGTAGTCAAATCAGTTCATTTTTTCTTGCATAAAGTTGTTCAATCAACAAATGAAATTAAATATATAAAATTATTTTTTTATAGCCTAGATGCAAATTGGCTCTGGGTGTTTACATTTACTCATATAATACACAATGTTTAAGCTTATGAACCAACTTTGTCTTTCAGTTATTTACAATCCATTCATCGTTAAAATTAAGTGTGCAGAAGTCTGAGGGACACACAGAAAAGCATCAATCTAGCCTGTCCCTGGTTCACATACTGTTCTCAGGAGGAATTCACAGTAACATGAAACACATGTTCCATTAGGCCTGCCAGAGAAGTGAAGGCATATAAACACAACCTGGGAAGTGTTGGTCCCATGTTTCATGAGCTGAAATAAAAGATCCCATAAATGTTCCAAACACACAAAAAGCTTATTTCTCTCATTATGTGCACGAATTTGTTAACATCCCTGTTCGTGAGCATTTCTCCTTTACCAAAATAATCCATCCACCTGACAGGTGTGTCATATCAACATGCAGATGCACCCTGTGCTGGGGACAATAAAATGTGCTGTTTTGTCACACAACGCAATGCCACAGATGTCTCAAGTTGAGGGCATGCTGACTGCAGGAATATCTACCAAAGCTGTTGCCAGAGAATTTAGTGTTAATTTCTCTTCCATAAGCGGCCTCCAACGTCGTTTTTTAGAATTTGGCAGTACCTCCAACCGGCCTCACAACCAGACCACGTGTAACCACACCAGCCTAGGACCTCCACATCCGGGTTCTTCACATGTGGGATCATCTGAGATCAGCCACCCATACAGGTGATGAAATTGATGAGTATTTCTATCTGTAATAAAGCCCTTTCTGATTGGCTGGTTCTATGCCCTCCCAGGCTCACACATGGCTGCACCCCTGCCCAATCATAAACCCATAGATTAGGGTCTCATTAACTGATTTCCTTATATGAACAGTAACTCAGTAAAATTGTTGATATTTGGCATTTATTCAACAGTTGGGTGAGTTCACATCTATCCAGGTAGTGACAGTAATTTTATTTATTTTGGTTCTTAACCATGTTTCCTGTGCTTAGCTCTTTGAGGCACTGCAGCCAATAACTAGTCTTGGGTCAAGGCAAACTAGGGACAGGATTCAATCTGTACCACAGAAGATCCATGTTGAAGCATAGTTGACATCTGAAGGTAATTTCCAATTCAGCTGACATCTGCAGTGCAATATAAATGAAGAATTTCAGGCTATTTATTCAGGATTTCCTATGACAATTACAACTTTCACTGAAGAAAAATGTCAGAAGACACAGCTTGAAATTTAGCACAACTAGATGGCCACAATCACACTTACCATAAGTCAGTGTTCCTTTTGGCCATTCCTGTGCAACTTCTGTTATGAGTTGAGCAGTAACTTTGGGGTTGTATATTCCATCCAGGTTGCACTATAATCACTTTCAGTCTTCAACTCAGTAAATGCTTTTTATTTTGTTCACATCCATCCACTTACATATCAACATCCAAACCCCCTGAAATGTCTAGGAATAAATATAGGGGTGAAATATTGACTCTGATTAACTGTTTGCAGCAGTCTTCTAATGAGAAGATCAATCATTCATGTTCCCAAACACTCACTAATTTTGTTTCAGTTGAACACAACTATAAAAAGGTCCTCAAGCTCTGAAATCACTCAGATCAGTATCATTCAGATAATTTCAGTATCAACAGGTTAGAGCAGCACAGAAAACCACTTCAAAGACCCTATACCACTAGAGATAGAAACATATGGTCTAATCATCTTCCTCAGTAACTAACATTCCATACACATCTGAAAATACATGCTATTTTTTTCAAGAAAGGCACATCCAACCCCCCACCCCATTCGTTTTTGCATTAGTCAGTATTTTTCATCACACACACACCTAAACTGCCCATGTTTCAACCTGCTGCAGGCATCGTATTAAATATCAGGTTCAGAATTAAAGAAGCCGGCACAAGATGATCAAAAAGTTACTTTCTGAACTTCAATAGGATTCTATTTTGCACCTGACATTCTTTATTCCAAACTAAAGAACGGCTGCATTTTGGAGGTTTCTCAAAACAGATTCATTGAAAAAAACATACTTTAAAAAATGTTTTTAACATAATGCAAAATACATAAATACATTGGTTGCATAGTGTGACTGATGCAGTGGAAAAAATATTTAATGGCACTTGTAAAAAATAAAACAGAAGCTGGATTATAAATATTCAAAAAAGGTAAGCCATGGTCACTGTGGGGGTGAAAGTTGCTCTGAAGCACACCAAACATCCTCTCCAATGGAACCTGAAGCCAAAGCAATTTGTCCATTCCTTCACTGACAAGCAGACAAGGGGGTGAAAATGTATACTTGAATAAACCTGTCTTGGAATAGGAAATCCTTTGTCAGGATATACATTCAATTGTATTGAAAAGGACTTGTGTGTGTCCCTCTACAAACCTATCAGTCATGACGTAGGCCTAACAGATTCCAGAGAACGACCAAAATAAAACTGCCTGGTTCAAAAATATACAGAATAGTACAATTGTTTGCTTATTGAATGAGGCATATTTTCAAGTTTATCAAATCACAGACACACACACTTAAACATGATCGTTATCTTGGTCATGTGAATCTGATAGCTCCACGGTGGGGGGAAACTACAGTATCTAAACTCACTGGAGCAAATATACATCTCCAGACAGAAAGGAATAATTTCACGGTTAGGTCTCAGGAAGCATGCTGCCTTCCTCTAGACAGAACCGTATGATTGGATTATTATTAATGTGACAAATGTTCCTGTTTGGGGAAGAGGAGGATCAAATGGCTTTTCTCCAGAGGATAAGACAGTTAAAGACCACATATATGCATACATAAGCTTCAAGTCACACCATATTTCAAACAATCCCTAGATAAAATGGAATCAGAGGTACTGGCCCTACTGATATCACCAAGGCTGCATAAAGACTGAGGGAAGGATCCATGAAGCACCTAGCCAGGTACACCATTAGAAAAATGCAACCTGGTGATTAGCTAAACACTAAAAGGCAGTGGTGACGAGAATTTGGCCTCAATGCTTTGCTTCTTTCAATTAAAAAAAAAGACAAGCTCTCGGTTGGTCTCTGACAATCACAAATTGGCAGACGCCCAAAAAGAATAAGTCCATAATATTATAATAAACCTGCATGCATCATAATCGTGGAGAACTTATGTGGGTCATCTGAGTAAGTGACACTCGAAAAGGCATCGAGTCAGTTTACATTCAACGCAAAAACGTACTACATACATAAATGGTTTTCCATCTACCTAGAGATCCAGTCAGACTGGTAAAGCAGTGTCAGCATTTGGTATTGAAGGATAAGTGGGGCAGGAGGTGATGCATTCAGCTGAAATAGTACACGTCGTGTTTTTAGCTGCCCCTCCATCAATGACACCACACGTGGGGCGTGTTCAGAAGGACACAACGTTCAGGTCGAAATGTGATATGTAGAACAAGGAATCATGTCAACTCTATTCATGCCATGTCTATCGGCAACGTACAACGCTTGGCAACAACCTGGCTCCGGGTCATGTTAAGTAGGGATCAGGGAAATCGATGTTCTCATTGGACGAGTTCAGGTTGTACCTTCCTGTTTCACTCAGTGTCAATACGTTTTCTACATACAGAACATGGCCCAGACATGTTCTGCAAGATTTATCCTGATGGGATGTTCAAGTGACAAAGCAGAAAAAGGAATTGTTGATTCCATACTTTTTATAAATTGAACAATGTAATACACTATATATAGCAGTATAACTGAGTCTACAGTGAATAGTGTTCTGTGTACATTGTGTCACTGTGATTGACTCCATCTACTGTATTCAGCTACAATGGATCCTGTAACCCCTCGTCAGCAAGTTCTAAAAATGAAGTAGAGGCATTTAAGGGGGAATCATCTCCACCCTCAGGCTTTAAAAGTCTATTACCCAGTTTCATTGATCAATAATGTCTCACTCCTGGTGAGGGAAAGCACTGCTGCATCAGGAGTAACACTCTGTCCCCGCTCACCTAAAGTACAAAGCACCAGCGTGTCATGAGAAGCCAGCCCAGTGGAGCACACCGGAATTTGACAGCAGCATCTAGCAGCACTGCTCTCATCTCTTCCTCTAGATATACTCTACAGGGCTGAAGGAAGTAGTCAAGACCTCTTGCTGTCTGACTAAAGCTCTAATTGGTGGGAGGGAGTTCTCTCCCTAGTTCCTCCTCTCCCTAACAGGAGGCTCCTATAGTTTGTCATATCTGCTAGGGTAGAAAGCCCTGTGTGGCTGCCAAGCTGCCCAACCAGGGAGAGAGGGACAGGAAGGGATGGAAGGAAAGGAGGGAGGCAGGGATGGAACGTGCGTCTGAAGGAGCTGGTGAATGGTGCCGACGGTCCGTCAGTCATTTATTTAATTTCTATAAGTCTCTTAAAATAAAAAAATAAGTGAATGGAGGATTTAGGAAAGAAGTTCTAGATGGAGCAGTGTCATAGATTCATCTGGAGGTGCTTGGGCCGCTTGGAGATGGGGTAGGGGTAGGCCTGCTTCTTGAAGGGGCCGCCTGTGGTGGTGTTGCCAGAGGGCTTTCTGATAGGCAGGGGGGCAGACACCTCGGAGGAAATGGCTATCTGCTCCACACCAACCTCCATGGGCTGGTCTCCAGACCCAAAACCTCCAAGGGACGAGGTTCCAGCCTGGGTGGGGGCCCGGGGCCAGCAGTCCCCCACAGCGAACCTCACTGGGCTGGGGGGCCAAGAGAAGAGGATACAGGGAAGGTTAGAATAGTACACTATAGTACTGACTGGGGGAGGGCAGACAGAATGGTGACATTTTAACAGTGAGGATAAATCCCAGTTGAACCGAGTACCAGAATGACACTGGATTCAACCACTGGTTAGCAGGACAACTTCATGGGAAAATTCAATTTCTACACAAATCTAAAGGAAAATTAGACAGAAAAAAAAGCTTACCTCACTGGTGTTCTTGGGCTTCCCAGAAACCTCCTTGGTGAGCTGACTTTTGGCTCAAAGGGGAATTTCTCCTTGATGTTTTCGAGGACGGAGGGGGCTACATACGTAAAACCCTGTGGGGAGGTTGTCACAGGGAAGATTACAGCCATTCTCTTCATGGTCAATCACAACCAAAACAACATAGGCCAGACGAGATGTGCAATGAAACACTCATTAAACTATATCGGTTTCATTTAAAAAAAACAACAGATGCAATGCATTACCCAACTATTTATTTTCTTCTCTCTCAAAAAGAGAACAAACAAAGAGTGTAGCTTCTGCCTACCCATTTATGTGCAACCGTGCATATAGTAAAACACACACGCACAAACACGAGACCAAACGGAATGTGCAGAGTAAGCAGTAGGCAGCCTACCAGGAAGACTTGATTGGCACTTTCACTGAGCGTGGAGTCATCAGGGCTGTCCACGGGAGTCTGGCTAGTGAACTTGGAGTCAAACTGGCTCACGTCATCAGCTGATTGCTGCAACAGAAGGAAAGAAGGAAACCAGTTAACCTCTAGTCTCTGTGGGTCAAGGAGGACTTGGTAGGCACAGGTGCTGTTCACAGTGGAAATGCTATGAATAAGGAATAACGGCTCACCAGAAAAGGCTTGAATGGAGGCTCCACTTTGTGAGCGAGA
This sequence comes from Oncorhynchus masou masou, assembly GCF_036934945.1. Lineage (NCBI taxonomy): Eukaryota > Metazoa > Chordata > Actinopteri > Salmoniformes > Salmonidae > Oncorhynchus > Oncorhynchus masou. The sequence continues at coordinate 66,856,271 of NC_088223.1, forward strand.
AGATCATCCCAATTAATATGCCTGAAGAACGGGTGGCTCTGGAGAAGCGGACAGAATAACTTTACTTTTCCCAGAGAAAGCCACAACACATGAAGGTTGCTCTTTTTTACCACCACCAACGTTCTATTAATCCTACAACAGGTCTGTTTAAATTGTAATACCTGAATTTCTGAGGAGTCTCCTGGGCCTGCCCCCAGCCGTAACGATGCATTGCGTTTCAGCAGCTGGAACAGAGGGAGTGACAGGTAATGCAAGTCTGCTCTTCAGTTTTCATCTGATCTGACTTGTGTTACATTAGACCAGGGTCCTCCAACACGGTTCCTGAATAGCTAGCCTCCTGTAGGTGCGCTCCAAACCCAGTTGTAACTAACCTGATTTAGAATATCAACCATCTAATTACTAGAATCAGGTGTGCTAGATTAGGGTTGGAGCGAAAACTATAAATTATAGTAGGTTCAATTATTTGAATTCCATTTCGCCCCCCCCCCCTTCTGTGTGAGCTCTATGCACACATTAAACAGTTTCTCTTGAGATAAATCAGATCCAGCCTGAACTGTGCTATGTAGTAGGGAGTGGTAGTTTCCAACAGGCCAATATTCTACATAGTTTAGTGCATAAAAATGTGGTAAATAACTACAATGACCATAATCCATTGCACATCTACTTGTCCGGTCTGTGTTTCTTTTATGCCTGCTACGAAAGAGACTTTCATAAAAAAAGGTTGCCTTATTTACTTTGAAGAAATACAAAATAGTGATTGTCAGACAGCAGTTCTATAGAGATGAGATGACTTGGAATGAAATAATAAAGCTATCAAATAAAACGGAAATATTTTATTAAAGTTCGTTAATGTCAATAAAATTATGGTTAATAAGTGATTAGCAGTAATGGACAGTCACTACCATCATGGGACTTTAATTGTTTTAATTCTGTGTTACAGCATTCAACCCACAGAATACATGTAATGTTTTAAAATTATAATACATTTAATGTTTTAAAATTATCGAAACAAATAAAAGAAACGTGATTATTTTTTAATTATCGAACCAACCTCAAATCGCTCAGCACTACAGGATGGTAGCTCTTCAGGAACAGGGTTGGAGAGCCCAGCATTAAACAATCAGAAGGCAGAGCCTACCTGAAATGCCATCAGCACACTATTATTAGAACATCTAACACCTATACCTTTTTTAGAAGGTCCCTAGCTTCTTGTGTGAGGTAAGGTGGCAGGTTCAGTTTGCACTTTAAGATTTTGTCAATGGTCTTCTTCCTGTTTTCCCCAGTGAATGGTGGCTGTGGAGTAAAATAAAAGGTATATCCAACTACAATACTGACATTGTGTCCAGCTGAGGTTAAACAAATATTTATCAATTAAATGTTGATGTTGTCTTGTACAGAGTACATACGTTCTGAAGAAAACTAATGTTTCTCTTGAAAGAAGAGTTGTACTCACTGCTCCTGTCAGCATGTCGTACATGAGAGCTCCCAGGCTCCACCAGTCTACAGCCCGGTTGTGTCCACTCCTCATCAGGATTTCTGGGGCCCTGGAGTGACAGATGGGAGGGGAGTGGGTGAGGAGGACAGTCAGGTAAGCCTATACAATGTGCAACCAAACACAAATTTCCTCAAACAAAAGAGTACGTAAAGTATTGCTCTGAGGAGATGGGACGTTTACAACAGACTAGGAGGCTGACATTAACTTTTCGTTGTTTAATGATTAGGACCATAACTTGCATGTATTCTATGGTGCCACAGAAGGTGTGAGTAACAGTGCCGTCATGGATTGATTCTTTACACAGGCCAAAGTCTGTGAGCTTGACGTGACCGTTGTTGCTGAGCATGATGTTCTCTGGCTTCAGGTCTCTGTAGATGATGCCTTTCAGATGCAGGTGTCCCAAAGCCATGGAAATCTCTGCCAGATAGAAGCTGCAGAACAGAAAACAGAACTTTTACATTAAGTACAGTGTAAGTCGGAAGTTTACATTAGAGGTCGACCGATTAATCGGAATGGCCGATTAATTAGGGACGATTTCAAGTTATAACAATCGGAAATCGTTATTTTGGGACACCGATTTGGCCATGTAAAAAAATATTTATTTTTTTAAACCTTTATTTAACTAGGCAAGTCAGTTAAGAACGCATTCTTATTTTCAATGACAGCCTAGGAACGATGCGTTAACTGCCTCGTTCAGGGGCAGAACAGATTTTTACCTTGTCAGCTCGGGGGATTCAATCTTGCAACGTTACAGTTAACTAGTCCAATGCTCTAACCACCTGATTACATTGCACTCCACGAGGAGACAGCCTGTTACGCAAATGCAGTGAGCAAAGGTAAGTTGCTAGCTAGCATTAAACTTATCTTATAAAAAACAATCATTCATAATCACAAGTCAACTACACATGGTTGATATTACTAGTTTATCTAGCGTGTCCTGCATGGCATATAATCGATGCTGTGAGTATCGTTGCTCCAATGTGTACCTAACCATAAACATCAATGCCTTTCTTAAAAACAATACACAGAAGTATATATTTGTAAACCTGCATATTTAGCTAAAAATAAATCCAGTTTAGCAGGCAATATTAACCAGGTGAAATTGTGTCACTTCTCTTGCGTTCATTGCACGCAGAGTCAGTGTATATGCAACAGTTTGGGCCGCCTAATTTGCCAGAAATTATGACATAACATTGAAGGTTGTGCAATGTAACAGGAATATTTAGACTTAGGGATGCCACCCGTTAGATAAAATACTGAACGGTTCCGTATTTCACTGAATGAATAAACGTTTTGTTTTCGAGATGATAGTTTCCGGATTCGACCATATTAAATGACCCAAGGCTCGTATTTCTGTGTGTTATGTTATAATTAAGTCTATGATTTGACAGCGCAGTCTGACTGAGCGATGATAGGCACCAGCAGGCTCGTAAGCATTCATTCAAACAGCACTTTCGTGCATTTTGCCAGCAGCTCCTCGCAATGAAGCATTGAGCCGTTTATGACTTCAAGCCTAATAGCATTTCAAACGTCACTCGCTCTGAGACTTAAAGTGGTTGTTCCCCTTGCTCTGCATGGGTAACGCTGCTTCGGGGGTGGCTGTTCTCGTTGTGTTCCTGGTTCGAGCCCAGGTAGGAGCGAGGATAGGGACGTAAACTATACTGTTACACTGGCAATACTAAAGTGCCTATAAGAACATCCAATAGTCAAAGGCTAATGAAATACAAATGGTAGAGAGAGAGAAATAGTCCTATAATAACTACAACCGAAAACTTCTTCCTTGGGAATATTGAAGACTCGTGTTAAAAGGAACCACCAGCTTTCATATGTTCTCATGTTCTGAGCAAGGAACTTAAACGTTAGCTTTCTTACATGGCACATATTGCACTTTTACTTTCTTCTCCAACACTTTGTTATTGCATTATTTAAACCAAATTGAACATGTTTCATTATTTATTTTAGGCTAAATTGATTTCATTGATGTATTATATGAAGTTAAAATAAGTGTTTATTCAGTAGTTGTAATTGTCATTATTACAAATAAAATAAATAAATATTTTTTTTTATCATCCGATTAATAGGAACCGGCTTTTTTTGGTCCTCTAATAATCGGTATCTGCGTTGAAAAATCATAATCGGTCGACCGAGTTTATATACACCTTAGCGAAATACATTTAAACTACGTGTTTCACAATTCCTGACATAAAATCCGAGTATAAATTCCCTGTTTTAGGTCAGTTAGGATCACTTTATTTAAGAATGTGAAATGTCAGAATAAGAGTAGAGAGAATGATTTCTTTCAGCTTTTATTTCATTCATCACATTCCCAGTGGGTCAGAAATTTACATACACTCAATTAGTATTTGGTTGCATTGCCTTTAAATTGTTTAACCTGGGTCAAAAGTTTTGGGTAGCCTTCCACAAGCTTCCCACAATAAGTTGGGTGAATTTTGGCCCATACCTCCTGACAGAGCTGGTGTAACTGAGTCAGGTTCGTAGGACTCTTTGCTCGCACTTGCTTTTTCAGTTCCGCCCACAAATATTCTTTGGGATTGAGGTCAGGGCTTTGTGATGGCCACTCCAATACCTTGACTTTGTTGTCCTTAAGCCATTTTGACAACTTTGGAAGCATGCTTGGGGTCATTGTCCATTTGGAAGACCCATTTCCGACCAGGCTTCAACTTCCTGACTGATGTCTTGAGATGTTGCTTCAATATATCCACCTAATTTTCCTGCCTCATGATGCCATCTATTTTGTGAAGTGCACCAGTCCCTCCTGCAGCAAAGCACCCCCACAACATGATGCTGCCACCCCCGTGATTTACTGTTGGGATTGTCATCTTCGGCTTGCAAGCCTCTCCCCTTTCCTCCAAACATAACGATGGTCATTATGCCCAAACAGTTCTATTTTTGTTTCATCAGACCAGAGGACATTTCTCTAAAAAGTACAATCTTTGTCCCCATGTGCAGTTGCAAACCATAGTCTGGCTTTTTTTATGGCAGTGTTGGAGCAGTGACTTCCTCCTTGCTGAGCAGCCTGTCAGGTTATGTCGGTATAGGACTCGTTTCACTGTAGATATAGATGTTCCTGTTTCCTCCAGCATCTTCACAAGGTCCTTTGCTGTTGTTCTGGGATTGATTTGCACTTTTCGCAAAGTAAGTTCATCTCGAGGAGACATAACGTGTCTCCTTCCTGAGCGGTATGACAGCTGCGTGGTCCCATGGTGTTTCTACTTGCGTACTATTGTTTGTACCGATGAACGTGGTACCTTCAGGCATTTGGTAATTGCTCCGAAGGATGAACCAGACCTGTGGAGGTCTACAATTTTTTTTCTGAAGTCTTGGCTGATTTATTTTGATTTTCCCATGATGTCAAGCAAAGAGACACTGAGTTTGAAGGTGCCTTGAAATACATCCACAGGTACACCTCCAATTGACTCAAATGATGTCAATTAGACTGAGAATCTTCTAAAGCCATGACATTTTCTGGAATTTTCTAAGCTGTTTAAAGGCACAGTCAACTTAGTGTATGTAAACCTCTGACCCACGGGAATTGCGATAGTGAGTTAAGTAAAATAATCTGTCTGTAAACAATTGCTGGAAAAATTACTTGTGTCATGCACAAAGTAGATGTCCTAACAGACTTGCCAAAACTAGTTTGTTAACAAGAAATTTGTGGAGTGGTTGAAAAACGAGTTAATGACTCCAACCTAAGTATATGTAAACTTCCGACTTCAACTGTACATTCACAGTGTGCCTCAGCAAATATGCCTTCAGAAAGTATTCACACCACTTGCCCTTTTCCACATTTTGTGGTGTTACAGCCTGAATTTAAAATGGATTGCATTTAGATTGTTTTGTCACTGGCCTACACACAACACCCCATAATGTCAAAGTGGAATTGTGTTTGACATTTGACAAATTAAAAATGTAAAAGCTGAAATGTCTCGAGTCAAGTATTCAACCACTTTGTTATGGCTAGCCTAAAAAATAAAATAAAAACAGACATTGAATATCTCTTTGAGCTTGGTGAAGTTCTTAATTGCACTTTGGATGGTGCATCAATACACCCAGTCACTACAAAAATACAGGTGTCCTTCCTAACTCAGTTGCTAGAGAGGGAGGAAACCAGCAGGGATTTCACCAGGAGGCCAATGGTGAATTTAAAACAGTTGCAGAGTAGTAATGACTGTGACAGGAGAAAACTGTGGATGGATCAACAACATTGTAGTTACTCCACAATACTAACAATTGACAGAGTGAAAAGATGGAAGCCTGCACAGAATAAAAATATTCCAAAACATGCATCCTGTTTGTAATAAGGCAACTGAATACTGCAAAAAATGTGGGAAAGCCATTAACGTTTTGTCCTGAATACAAAGTATTATGCTTGGGGAAAATCCAATACAAACCATTACTGAATAGCACTCTCCATATTTTCAAGCAGAGTGGTGGTTGCATTATATTATGAGTATCGTTAAGGACTTGGGAGTTTAAAGATAAAATAGAAACGGAACGGAGCTAAGTACAGGCAAAAATCCTAGAGGAAAACTTGGTTGAGTCTGTTTTCCACCAGACACTGGGAGATTAATTCACCTTTCAGCAGGACAATAACCTAAAACACAAGGCCAAATCTACACTGGAGCTGCATAACAAGAAGACAGTGAATGTTCCTGAGTGGCTAAATCTACTTGAACATATAAACAAATGTTGAACAAATGTTGGACAATACAGGTGTGGTAAGCTATTAAAGACCTTTCCAGAAAGATTAATCGCTGCCTAAGGTGCTTCTACAAAGTATTGACCCAGGGGTGTGAATACTTACGTAAATTAGATAATTATGCATTTAAATTTTCAATAAATGTGTTAATTTCTAAAAACATGTTTTCACTTTGTCATTATGGGGTATTGCATGTAGATGAGTGAGAAAATATATACATTTAATCAATTTTGAAATCAGGCTGAAACAACAAAACATGGAATATGTCCAACAAGCTCTGTCAAGATTAGACATTCATCCATGTTTCGCAAACATAAAATTTCAAAGTTGTTCCAAACGTCAAATTTCAAAGTGTTTAAGGTTAAGTTCAGGCATTAACTCCGAATTTTTAAAGGTATGAGTTACGAATTGGGATAGGTTTAAAACAAAAACAACTTTCTATCGCTAGATTGGAACATGAAACATTTGTCTGCTTCTAGAAATGGTTCAACCTTATGCTATGTAATCACTACCTTCAACTGCAGTCTGTTGTCACATGGGAGTGAGGACTGCAGGGTCCAGAAACTCATATCTATTCTACACACTACAGATACACATCTCCAGCATGACTGATCACTTACCACGCTGTGTCCTCCATAAAGATCCCCTCCCTTTCCAATTGCATAAACAGCTCCCCACCTACAAATAACAAATACAGCATTTAATTATTTGCAAATTGTGTGCGCGAATAATGGATGTAGGAGTACACTACGCTGTGTTGTGTGGTTTGTGTGTATGCGCACACACCACGCCTCAGCCACTCACCAGAAAGGTACTCCAGGATGAGGTACAGCTTGCCCCCTGTCTGGAAGGCATAGATGAGGTCCACTATGAATGGGTGCTTCACCTCCTCCAGGATATTCCTCTCTGCCTTGGTGTGAGCAGTGTCCTTAGCGTTACGCACTATCATGGCCTGGAGGGATCAAACAAGGCTTGGATTGTCAAGCATTGTCAGTATTATAACAATGGTAGCACTTTACATTCACAGCAGAGAACAAAGTGGTAATAACCTGGTAATAGTATGGTAAGTTAGTCAGCCCAAATGAAACATTTCTTACAGATATAAACTGAGGTATGATATGCATTTGAAAAGGACACTATGGTAGGTAACTGACTACCGGATCCAGACGCTCTGAAGACACAACAGCGTGAAGGAAATTCTCATTTGGTATCTGGTTTAGATGATTATTTCCCTGCCCAGCCTTAGTAAAGGGAGGGAACCTCTCTGCTCTGAGCCATGTCATTAATGTAGTTATCGTCGCCCTCAGGCTCAGATCACATGCAAATCTTGTTGGCTCAAAAGGAATCCAAAACATTCAAACCACTCTGGACAAAAATATAGACAACATATGAAGTGTTGGTCCCATGTTTCATGAGCTGAAATAAAAAAATCCCAGGAATTTTCCAGGTGCACAAAAACCTTTGGCTCAAATCTTGTGCACAAATGTTTTACATCCCTGTTTGTGAGAATTTCTACTTGACCAAGATAATCCATCCACCTGACAGATGTGGCATATCAAGAAGCTGCCGAAACAGCATGATCATTACACAGGTGCACCTTGTACTGGGGACAATAAAAGGCCACTAAAACATGCAGTTTTGTCACACAACAATGCCACAGATGGCTCAAGTTGATGCAGCGTGCAATTGGCATGATGACTGCAGGCATGTCCACCAAAGTGGTTGCCAGAGAATTAAATGATAATTTCTCTACCATAAGCTGCCTTCAATGTCGTTTTAGAGAATTTGGCAGTACATCCATCCGGCTTCACAACCACAGACCACATGTAACCACGCCATCCCTGGACCTCCACACCTGGCAGGATAGTCTGAGGAGATGTGGGGGGGTGCTGAGGAGTATTTGTCTATAATAAAGCCCTTTCTGATTGGCTGGGCCTGCCTCCCAAGTGGGTGGGCCTATGCCCTCCCAGGCCCACCCATAGCTGCCCACCCTGCCCAGTCCTAAAAAAAAACCATAGATAAGGGCCTAATGAACTTATTTAAATTGACCGATTTCCTTATATGAACTGTAACTCAGTAAAATCTCTGAAATTGCTGCATGTTGCATTTATATCGGTATACTGTATTTCAGCCATCGGGTCCAATAGTAGATCCGTTTCAGTTGGATTAAGCCGGAGCCCTGTGGCAGAACTAGAAGCCAGAGCAGAAGAGCAGAGCATGGTCAGTCATTTGTGTGAGGTTCTGTGCCTACTGTGCTACATAGCCACTTGCATGCCCAGTGCTGGGTTCTGACACGGCAGATTAAGTCAACCATGCTAAACACCAATGCTGGGAAATGTCTGCTGCACACATAGGAGTTTCAAAACCTCATCCCAGGCTCAATTGCTACCGCATATGCAGTGGGGCAAGAAAGTATTTAGTCAGCCACCAATTGTGCAAGTTCTCTCACTTAAAAATAGGAGGCCTGTAATTTATCATAGGTACACTTCAACTATGACAGACAAAATGAGAGAGAATTTTTTTTCCCCAGAAAATCACATTGTAGGATTTTAATGAATTTATTTGCAAATTATGGTGGAAAATAAGTATTTGGTCACCTACAAACAAGCAAGATTTCTGGCTCTCACAGACCTGTAACTTCTTCTTTAAGAGGCTCCTCTGTCCTCCACTCGTTACCTGTATTAATGGCACCTGTTTGAACTTGTTATCAGTATAAAAGACACCTGTCCACAACCTCAAACAGTCACACTCCAAACTCCACTATGGCCAAGACCAAAGAGCTGTCAAAGGACACCAGAAACCAAATTGTAGACCTGCACCAGGCTGGGAAGACTGAATCTGCAATAGGTAAGCAGCTTGGTTTGAAGAAATCAACCGTGGGAGCAATTATTAGGAAATGGAAGACATACAAGATCACTGATAATCTCCCTCGATCTGGGGCTCCACGCAAGATCTCACCCTGTGGGGTCAAAATGATCACAAGAACGGTGAACAAAAATCCCAGAACCACACAGGGGGACCGAATGAATAACCTGCAGAGAGCTGGGACCAAAGTAACAAAGCCTACCATCAGCAAGGGCATTGAAGATGAAACTTGGCTGGGTCATTCAGCATGACAATGATCCCAAACACACCGCCCGGGCAACGAAGGAGTGGCTTCGTAAGAAGCATTTCAAGGTCCTGGAGTGGCCTAGCCAGTCTCCATATCTCAACCCCATAGAAAATCTTTGGTGGGAGTTGAAAGTTCATGTTGCCCAGCAAGAGCCCCAAAACATCACTGCTCTAGAGGATATCTGCATGGAGGAATGGGCCAAAATACCAGCAACAGTGTGTGAAAACCTTGTGAAGACATACAGAAAACGTTTGACCTCTGTCATTGCCAACAAAGGGTATATAACAAAGTATTGAGATAAACTTTTGTTATTGACCAAATACTTATTTTCCACCATAATTTGCAAAAAAATTCATTAAAAATCCTACAATGAGATTTTCTGGATTTTTTTCTCCTCATTTTGTCTGTCATAGTTGAAGTGTACCTATGATGAAAATTACAGGTCTCTCATCTTTTTAAGTGGGAGAACTTGCACAATTGGTGGCTGACGAAATACTTTTTTGCCCCACTGTAGAACCTGGAAACACTGCAACAAAGTGGGACTTGAAAAGAGCGTTGTTTGAAATCAAGGCAGGAAAGCCTGCTACAGCTGTAGGCCTATTAGATGGGACTTTGAAAAAGTCACTTTTTTTCCACCTTCAATATATATACACATATATACATACATATAAATCAAAATCGGCAATCAAAATAAATGTTCCATCACAGCGACCATATCATTCAAATCCCAATTGATTCGGAGTTAGAGCATATAAAGTTAGTGAAAATTTCTAAGACGCATACTTTACGATTTCTCACACTCACTTCCTTGTTTAGCCTAAATCACTTGTGCTGCTTGCACTATGAAATCCAAAGGGGTGGTTCTGAAGGTTATGCTAGATGGTGATGGACAAAGATCAGCCAATTAGCGAGAGGGTTTCCAAGACGTGAGGGAAAGAGGCGGGACCCTTGGGTTTCATTTGGCAGTGATGATGTCTGCTGGTTGCCTGTTTAAACACCTTCATCCTCAGTAACAGAGGTAGAATAGGAATCTGAGCTCTTAGCTCCTGCATGGTAGCAACAGTAAATAAAGACACATACAAACTATAAACAGAACCCCTATTACCAAAACCTGTAAGGTTTCTGGGAAACAGAGGTGGGTTCTTGGGCCAAGATGCAAACCAGACGGGCGGTCGTCAATTACAGAAAGGAGGCTGTTGGAAAGAAAATGGGGAGAACGAACAGCCCTGAGGTTTCATGGTAAGTTGTTAGGTCAATTTTTTTTAAAGTTGTGTGTTCGGCAGCTTCACTTCTGACTGCGTGTCTGAATGACTGCACCAGGGCGTTCTTGTTACAGTAGTATAAAGAGGGTCAGTGTTCAATCTGTGTTCATTGTCATGTCAATGGGAATACTTAGAGAATAACTCTAGAATAAATATCTCAGAAGTTAAGTTGCAGTTCCTTAGGGGCAGGCGAGACAAGTATCTCAGCCTGATAACCCAAACAGCCCACCTTCTTCAAGACCTTCATAGCGAAGATCTTTCCCGAAGTGGCACCCGACATCTTACGAACTTGAAAAACCTGAATGTGATTGGGGGAAAAGAAGAAAAAAAAACATGAATTTCACTGAATTGATGCCATCTAATCTAAGGGGAAGACATGAGAATACTTGATCCAGGCATAGGGCGATTAGGGATAGCTCACCTTTCCATAGCCTCCTTTTCCTAAAACTCGGAGCAACTCAAAGCATTCCGGACGAATCTGCTCCGTTCCTTTGTTGACGCTGTCTTCAGAGATTTCAAACTTTTCACAGTCATCCATGTTACTTGAAAAATAAAAAAGACAACCGTTGAAACATAAATCATACATGTCAAATACACATCATCATTGCAGTGAGTCAATGTTGAATGGACCTGAATGACAAGTCCTGCACAAGGAGTTCTATCATCTCTGGACTAACATCACAATTGTCCTGTATCTGTTCATCAAAACATACATCATAAAAGTGATCAAAGGTGTTCCTGTAATTGACAAAGATCAGATTACACTGATGCCTGTAGGGCAAATATATTGACAACTAAGACAAAACAGGATAACACAACAAAGAAGAATTGTGTTGTCAAACATGTTGTGGTAAGTGTGCCACATAAGCTTGAGTGTCAAAATACAGTCTGAAACTCTTGTAAATACTCACAATTCAAACCCGCTGCATTGTCGCCCATATTCGCTCATTTGGATCTAGCAACAATAAAAAAAGAAGGCCAGGCCCCAAAGGCTGAAATTATTTTTGGGGCATCTACAGTGCATTCAGAAAGTATTCAGACCCCCTTCCCTTTTCCACAATTTGTTACGTTACAGCCTTACTCATTCACATACATACAGTTTTTAAAATGTCCTCAATCTACACACAATATCCCATTACAACAAAGCAAAACTGTTTTTTAGAAACGTTTGCAAATGTATATAAAAAAAAAGTGCAAATCTATTTACATAACTATTCAAACCCTTTGCTATGAGACTCAAAATTGAACACAGGTGCATCCTGTTTCCATTGATCATCCTTGAGATGTTTCTACAACTTGGAGTCCACGTGTGGTTATTGAATTGATTTGACATGATTAGGAAAGGAACACACCGGTCTATATAAAAAGGTCCCACAGTTGACAGTGCATGTCGGAGCAAAAACCAAGACAGGAGGTAAAAGGAATTGTCCGTAGAGCTCCGAGACAGGATTGTGTCGAGTCACAAATCTGGTGAATGATAAAGTTTCTGCAGCATTGAAGGTCCCCACGAACACAGTGGTCTCAATCATTCTTAAATGGAAGAAGTTTGGAATCATCAAGACTCTTCCTGTAGTATATATAGCTATTGTTATTTACTGCTGCTCTTATCTCCTTTTTTTTTAAAGGAATTTTCTTAACTGCGTTGTTGGTTAGGGGCTTGTAAGCAAGCATTTCACTGTAAGGTGAAGAACCCCACTGTATTTGGCGCATGTGACAAATAAAATGTGATTTTTATTAGAGCTGGCCGCCCGGCCAAACTGAGCAATCAATGGAGAAGGGCCTTGGTCAGGGAGGTGACCAAGAAAACAATGGTCACTGACAGAGGTCCAGAGTTCCTCTGAGGAGAAGGGAGAACCTTCCAGAAGGGCAACCATCTCTGCAGCACTCCACCAAGCAGGCCTTTATGGTAGAGTGGCCAGACAAAAGCCACTCCTTAGTAAAAGGCACATGAGAGTCCGCTTAGAGCTTGCCAAAAGGCACCTAAAGGACTCTGACCACAAGAACAAGATACTCTGGTCTGATGAAACCACAATTGAAATCTCTGGCCTGAATGTCAAGCTTCATGTCTGGAGGAAACCTGGCACCATCCCTATGGTGAAGCATGGTGGTGGCTTCATCATGCTGTGGGGATGTTTTACAGCGGCAGGGACTGGGAGTCTAGTCAGGGTCGAGGGAAAGATGAACGGAAGAAGTACAGAGATCCTTGATGAACTCCTGAGTGCTCTGGAGCAGGATCTCAGACTGGAGAAAAGGTTCACTTTCCAACAAGACAATGCAGGGGTGGATTTGGGACAAGTCTCTGAACATTTTAGAAACCTGTTTTACTTTGTCATTGTGGAGTTGTGTGTAGATTGAGGAAGATGTATATTTTCTTTAGTTTATCCTACTACCGTCAACAATTTTAAAGCTCACTACGTTGAATTACATAATTTCCAAGCCCATTTCATAGAGAATGCTACAAACTGGATGACATTTAGGGTGTGTTCGTAAATTTAATCTGGAGTGCCGAAGTGCGCGGTTTGTAAATACAGAGCGTTGTCAAATTGTCAATTCATAAATTCAGATCGTTTCGCTCTCGGAGCGTTCTGCGCGCACACGAGACGCTCTGGCTGAGAAGTAGGGTTGATCTGAGCATTCTGACCACACAACAGCAGTCAAGCACCCAAATTAACTGGCTAACGTTGGCTAGCTAGCTACTTCCAGACACAAATGAGAGAACACATCACTGACCATTTTACTCACCTGAGCACAGATGGTTAGGCTGTTTTCATGTTATCCAGAGCATTTGTGACTAACTCTGCACCTGGCATGAATTTAATTAAGCTTTTTTTGCAGACATTTACTGACTGACATCAGCCATATTCAACACGTGTTGAGTGTTCGTAAATTCCTAGTTATTCTGCACTCTGGCACACGAGTAGATAGCCTGACTAAATTTACAAACGCACCCTACGTAATTTACTATGAAGAGATGGTGATTGGGTCTAAATAGGCTTTTGGTAGTTTTAACTCAGTGTACTTGTCTTTAACTGTAACTTCCTGAAAGTCAGACTTCTCGCACGCCCCTAAAAAAAAAATTCAGCTTCAGAAGCATTTGCATTCACCAAATGTTGTGTGGTTATCCTTAGATATATTCTCCCAACTTGCCCAGAGGGAATTGTTGACTATGCTTTTTATTCTAAATCACATATTGAAAAAATATTATATTCTCCATAAATGCATTTTTACATCTTTAGCATTTTGTAGAAAGAAAGATGAAGAGTATTTATACACACTGCTCTGGACAAGTCCGGGCCTGGAGTGTCTTAAAATAAAACCAAAAGATTTAGACTGACATCATCCAGTGTCCAGAATCTCTCTCTTTTCAGATATGTTCATATTAATTAAGATTGCATCATTTGCATATTTTAATAAAATATTTCAGGAAAATTGTAAACAAAAAAAATACATGTTATTTGTATCTACATTCAACTGGTACTCAGGCACCACACCCTAGCAGACCCCCCCTAATCATATCACAATCCATTACCAGGTTAATGTACACAAATAAAATACTTTTGTATCTCAGAAATTAAACTACTATTTGCTACTGTTTATTCATAAGAGACTGACTGCATCTAAGTCTAGTGGCAGACTGCTGAAGAAAAACAAGCTAATGACGCTAAAATAAATCGTTTGAAAGAGTACAACCACTTGTTTCACTTAATCCAGAAATCTGATTATTATGCGCATGACAGAGGTCAGGTGGTTTCACGTGTTTTTTTTTTATCTAGACAATTATTAGCTGATGCACTTCAAAAAATATTCTGGTTGTTAAACGAATCCATCAATGCGTGCCTCATTTTTATTTAACTTGGCAAGTCAGTTAAGAACATTCTTATTTACAATGACGGCCTACCAAAAGGTCTCACGCGGGGACGGGAATTAAAAATATAGGACAAAACACAACTCTACATTGAGATCTGAGACAATGACATAGCAGCAACATGACAACACAGCACATTAGCAACACAACATGGTACAAACATTGGGCAAAGACAGCAGCACAAAGGGAAAGAAGGTAACTATTAGAGACAATACATCAGGCGAAACATGGATAGTTTCTTGAGAAGACATAGCAGGTCTATCGGTTTTAGTTGGTTAGCTAACCATATAGCCACCAACGTCAAGACCGCCTTGGGTTCCGCTAGCTAATGGCTAGCTAGCGCGAGTTAGTTTGCACCTCCCTACTTCACTAGCAGCTAGCTCTAATTACCATAACGATAGAACCTAGCTAGCTTATGTTTTGCTTGGTAACTCACTCCATCCTCGAGTTCGTCCTCAGACACATGTTCGTCCTGCTGATCCAAATCAATGTCGAATACTCCTGCCATGGCCTTTGCTTGTTCCCTCTCACTCAGTGCGAATGAAAGGCTCTTCTTCACTGCCTCTTGGAACAACATACATCGCCGCCATACCGGCTACAGTAGAAACCATGCTGCCGACCAAAATCAAAACCAAGTTCAAGTGTTGAGCATGCGCACTTCTTCTGTGGGTTGTATGGCGGACAACACACCAAAAGGTGTACTGCCGCCACCAACTGGACGGTTTGAAACCAAATAAAATTAAATAAACGATTACATACGGAATAGTGAAACTAACTTAATCCACCCTATTAAAATTCTACATTGCCAAAACTTCATTTTTCCCCCCAGTTATCGTTATCTTCCTGAGAGTGTGGTAGGGCTTGTGCCAATATTCCATATAACTCCTTCGCTGATAAATCTTTCAGCCCCAGGAACAGCTCTGCCGCAATCACTATTATTTCTATCTTCCCGGACCTTCTCTCCACCTTGGCAGTGCCATTAATTACCATAGCTATAAATGCCAAAGTCCACATTCTTAACCTTTAACATATCAGGATCCTGCTGATGAAAGGCGACCCCTGCAGCCTAGGCCTATCCACTACCATTCAAAACCTTTTCACAGCTGCTGCATATGAAATGCTCTGTACAACCCTGACTCTGGCCACCTCATTCTCTTTCACCCTCGTGGGGCATTTGTCCACAACTTGGACATGTCGGCTTCTCCCTTCTGCAAACACTTGGTACATGACCAAAAGCTTTACAATGATCACACTGCATTGGTATTGGGACAAATGCTCTGACTCTGTAGTTGATATACCCTAACTGCACTTGAGTAGGGAGAGACTCCATATCAAAAGATATAAGAACAGATAACGTTACTCTTCACTGTTTCACCATTCACCACACGATTCATCCGACGTGCTTCTATCAAGTAAGAAATACCTCCTCAAAATCGACTTCCCACAAGACGCCAGATATAACCACTTGAGGGATGCCCTGTTCCGAGACACACACGAGACTTCAAACTTATCAAATCGGTTAGGACACAACGCACGTCCCTTCTGATCCAAAGAACCACAACAAAAAAATCGAAACAAGACTGTCTCCTCACTTTACCCAGCACTCTCTCCAACAGTTTGGATTACACAACTGATTTCTTCAAGATTGGTACTATGCTCAACTGCTCCTCATTTAACAAACGGTACTCCTACTAGATACGAATGGTCATTCTCATCACTGTACACTAGTTTACTCTGTTTTTCATTATTTTGGACAATTCTCAAATTCTCCTTGATTCTACCGCCATTATTTTCAGATTCCACTTCTTCATCCGCTTCCGCATCTTTCGTTCGTCTGGTCGGGAACTTTTCCCTCCCTACTGGTGCAATAATACACTTGCGCAGTAATGTGCACTGCGACGGTGAGCGAGCATGCGCACTGCTGAAATGACACAGTGTTATCACAGATATAACAATGGGACAGATATTTCACTGGATGTTTAAATGTGAAGCATCCGCTTGGCGTTTCCACTCACTACCAAATATGGTAGTTAGAGAAAGCCCACTGGCGAACAATGGGAGAGGATGGAACGAGATTTTGGCCGACATTCGATTAAACATTTGATCTGAATACAGTTGTCTGTTCCAACAGAGTGGACTACTGTTCTAAACCAAATTTAAACCGGGGTTTAGAAGGAGCGCAAAGGCGAATTGAGTTATTGTACACGCGCACCTCACAGGGTAGCAATTCCCAGACGATGCTAGAACGCGCCAATTGGATCTCGCGAGCTCGTGCTTGGCTCTGCCTGCCCCCCTCCGGCTTCTTCTGCAGACTATGGCTAATTTGTTCCCCATTGGAAACGACAGGCTGTGGTCTGTCTTTGTTTTTTTTTAATAAAACATCTTTGGTATTATCACAGAACAAGGAGTAAGATATTTCACTTTATGTATAAATACGAAGCCATTTCCACTCCCCACCAAATATGGTGAGGAGAGGATGCCCAGTGGCCGGAAGCGGGAGTATGGCGCGAGATGGAACTGGGCCGAAATTCTGCCGATTTTCAAATCTAAGAAAAGCCCGATCTCAATCATGTTTCCTGTTCCCAAAACTAAAAATCTGTTACGAACAGAGTGCACCAAGTTTTCTAGACTTGACCATTTGCCAAAGTTCCTAAAAACTGCGTTGTTTACAAGTGTGAATTTAGTTATTGCACACCTGCACTTCACAGAGAAGGCATTCCTTAACGGTAATTAAGTGATAATGCTGGAAAATATGGTCTTTTGTTAGGCCCGAGAAGAAGTGAAGGGCCGGCAAACTGTGCCAATATATCCTCCATACACCAGCTTCGAGGGCATTATCACTTTTATACAATGGGTTACAAACATATTTAAATAATGATTGACATATGCTGATTAAAAATGTTACGTTGATTAATTTATTTATACTACTGTAATGAAACAGGCAGGGAGCAGGCCTCGAACCCTCGATCTTCTAGCCCGAAGTCTAGCTAGTATTCAGAGCCCTCTTGCGACACATCCAGTGACTTTTCTGGTGTTATTGTATACTTTTGGAGACTCTGACGTGAAAGCACGTATTGGTCTTACTCTTCTCAACGAGCAGCAGGTGCTGCCATGGGCTACACCCCAGTCCCAAAGCACTCACAGGCGGCCCAGTCAGAGCAAAAGATGTTCACCTCTGTGCATGCGGCTTACATTCAGCGCTGGATGTAGATGTAAAAAACTAAGTGTCTCTTTTGGGTCACTTTTGCCGTCCCAAGCCCGGATAAAGGAGGAGAGTTGGAATTGTGACATAAAAAAAACAAGAATCAACAGAGGAAAGTTAATTTGTAGTTCTAAATATATTTAGGGTGTTTTTAAATCAATTTTTGTCTCTCCCATGACATTATTCCTCTCTCCTACAGCGTCCATCACAATTAACATGCACATGGCCAATTATGCAAATTAGGCGATGGCGTCATTTAGCAACTTTTAGGACAGCCAATAGCTACTTTCCTTACTGAGGAGTTGGCAACACTGCACTACTCCCTCCTTTCAAAGAGCACGTCCTCGTGCTAGCTTACGACTCAACGTCTTATAGGAATGTGCTCACCGGTCAAGCACACGCACTGTCATGGATGCAAGGTCCGATCACCTCTGACACCAATGTAATGCGAGGATGCAAGGTCCGATCACTTCTGACACCAATGTAATGCGAGGATGCAAGGTGTGATCACTTCTGACACCAATGTAATGCGAGCATGCAAGGTCCGATCACTTCTGACACCAATGTAATGCGAGGATGCAAGGTGTGATCACTTCTGACACCAATGTAATGCGAGGATGCAAGGTGTGATCACTTCTGACACCAATGTAATGCGAGGATGCAAGGTGTGATCACTTCTGACACCAATGTAATGCGAGCATGCAAGGTCCGATCACTTCTGACACCAATGTAATGCGAGGATGCAAGGTGTGATCACTTCTGACACCAATGTAATGCGAGGATGCAAGGTTTGATCACTTCTGACACCAATGTAATGCGAGGATGCAAGGTGTGATCACTTCTGACACCAATGTAATGCGAGGATGCAAGGTCTGATCTCTTCTGAGACCAATGTAATGCGAGGATGCAAGGTTTGATCACTTCTGACACCAATGTAATGCAGGATGCAAGGTTTGATCACTTCTGACACCAATGTAATGCGAGGATGCAAGGTCTGATCTCTTCTGAGACCAATGTAATGCGAGGATGCAAGGTTTGATCACTTCTGACACCAATGTAATGCGAGGATGCAAGGTTTGATCACTTCTGACACCAATGTAATGCGAGGATGCAAGGTGTGATCACTTCTGACACCAATGTAATGCGAGGATGCAAGGTTTGATCACTTCTGACACCAATGTAATGCGAGGATGCAAGGTGTGATCACTTCTGACACCAATGTAATGCGAGAATGCAAGGTGTGATCACTTCTGACACCAATGTAATGAAACAGCAGGGAGCAGGCCTCGAACCCTCAACCTTCTAGACCGAAGTCCAGCGCAGTATCGACTGTGCCACAAAAGCATGCTCCAGAGGCAGAATCGATATCCACGCTTATAAATCCAGGGTCGTTACAATACTATTTCCTTCCACAAGATATAGTCCCAACACAAATCTAGGGTTGCTACCCAATCCGGCTGGTTGTTCTTTCTATCAGTTCAGTTGCCAAAGATGCGACCCAGTCGTTCAGTCTTTTTGTTTTGTATATATAGACGTGACCCAGTCGTTCAGGCTTTTTGTTTTGTATATATAGACGTGACCCAGTCGTTCAGGCTTTTTGTTTTGTATATATAGACGTGACCCAGTCTTCAGTCTTTTTGTTTTGTATATATAGACGTGACCCAGTCTCCAGTCTTTTTGTTTTGTATATATAGACGTGACCCAGTCTTCAGTCTTTTTGTTTTGTATATATAGACGTGACCCAGTCATTCAGTCTTTTTGTTTTGTATATATAGACGTGACCCAGTCTTCAGTCTTTTTGTTTTGTATATATAGACGTGACCCAGTCATTCAGTCTTTTTGTTTTGTATATATAGACGTGACCCAGTCTTCAGTCTTTTTGTTTTGTATATATAGACGTGACCCAGTCTTCAGTCTTTTTGTTTTGTATATATAGACGTGACCCAGTCTTCAGTCTTTTTGTTTTGTATATATAGATGTGACCCAGTCTTCAGTCTTTTTGTTTTGTATATATAGACGTGACCCAGTCGTTCAGTCTTTTTGTTTTGTATATATAGACGTGACCCAGTCATTCAGTCTTTTTGTTTTGTATATATAGACGTGACCCAGTCGTTCAGGCTTTTTGTTTTGTATATATAGACGTGGCCCAGTCGTTCAGTCTTTTTGTTTTGTATATATAGACGTGACCCAGTCGTTAAGTCTTTTTGTTTTGTATATATAGACGTGACCCAGCCTTCAGTCTTTTTGTTTTGTATATATAGACGTGACCCATTCGTTCAGTCTTTTTGTTTTGTATATATAGACGTGACCCAGTCATTCGTTCTGAATATTCCATTGAGACACTGTCTGGCAACATTCTTATCCCTTGCTTGTTAGGTAGCCAACTACGGGCTAACTTACAGTCATGTCAAAAAGTGCATCCAGAATAACAGCAAAGTAGCTACATTTGTTTAAGCTGTTATCTAGTGTTATTTATTATTTGGGTACTTCCATAACAACGAGCTAATGAGGTCCGATTTCGGCTGGCATAGAACACGTGCTCACTCGTCACGACACTTCGGAGGAGCTAGTAAACAACACAACTAACACAATCACTTCAAACTGAAGCTGGAAAGACTGCAAACTAGCTGCACTTCGTTTCGTTTTGCCTTTTTACTCCCAACACATTCATTAATATTGGTCAGCTGGATACATTTAAATAATGTTGCAAATGTCAGCAAGGCAGATGGTAAGGTCTATACAAATATCTGCTGTTGAAAACTAAATGTTAGTCTAAAAGAAATGTGAGATAATGTCAGGATGCTTTTTATAGTGGAGATCAAGTTTATAAATTGCCTGGCTGGGCTGATGAGACAGTGGATTGCGCAGTCAGATGGAACAGAGTAAGTAGGCATTTTAATGTCATAGATTTAGCAGGTGGTAACTTGTGGAATAGACACAGGCTGGAATGCGGTTTTAACCAATCAGCATTCTGGATTAGACCCCATCGTTTTATAATATGCAAATACATGCTAGAACGCTCCAATAGGATCTCTCTAACTGTTGCTTGGCTCTGCCCACCTTGCTTGTTCTGCCCACTATGCTTCATTTGCTCCCATTGAAAACAACACAGATTAACTAACTTGGGTTAGTTATAAATATCTTTAGTAGAACAATAGAACAATGATACAAATCTTTGGTATTATCACAGTTTGTAAACCTACTATACAATCTTTGGTATTATTATAGTAGCTTAATGTCCATGATGCCCCATATGTGTATTTTCTTTTTAAGGAGATTTCGCCATTTTGACATCTTATATTTGGCATTTTCTTAGTTATCTTATCCTTCATCAGGCACAAAGGGATGTGTGTGGTATGGCTCAGGAGTTAGCCATGATGGTGATACTGCAGCCAGTCACAGGCACGAATGGACTGGCATCTTCCTTCCAAAAACAAGTGTGATTGCACTGTGGCAAAATGTTCACAGCCTTTTTCTGTATTATCACATGATTGATTCTGATCATATTGTGTTTTGTAATCACGCTAAACTGTAACCAGAATAAGTGTTTGTGTGCGGTTTCCCTTTGTCAGCAAAAGATGGCAGTGAGAACAAAGGAATCCTTCTTTGAACCTCGACTCTTGAGTATTGCAGTGATCTTAAAGTGTCAACAGGGGGCGCCCATATGGTGTTACCAAAGATTTGTGTAGCTAAACCGTAATTGGTAGTGTTACAGTTTGCCTCTTAGCCTGATTCAGGTGCAACTTGTCTTCCTGTTGTAGAATAACCCACATAAATGTACACAGTCAATTTGGGTTGAGGAGGTGTGAAATATATTATGATATTGAGAGAGAGAGAGAGAGAGAGAGAGAGAGAGAGAGAGAGAGAGAGAGAGAGAGAGAGAGAGAGAGAGAGAGTATGCATGCATGCACGTATAGTGGGTACACGCTGCAGATACAACATTCTCTGTCTTGGCATGCACATTAGGATGTTAGGATGTTTGATTCATTAGTGGTCTGTTCCAGTGACTAACTGTCTGAGACACGACTGAGTGATGTGCATCCTTTGGCCAGGTTGTTGTTGAGGGAAAGAGAGAATGAAAATATTAAAATGGGTTAGTGGAAGAGAGGAAATGAGAGAGAAAGAGGCAGACAAACGTGTTCAAATCAATAGACAATATGGGTTGTATTTCATGGCCATAGAGAGACTGTGGGTGTATATGTTGTAGAGATTACTGTAGATCACAGGAGGTGGGTGGCACCTTAATTGTAGAGGTCAGGCTCGTGGTAATGGCTGGAGCAGAATAAATGGTATCAACCCATGCGTTTGATGCCATTCCATTAGCTCCTTTTCCAGCCATTAGTCGTCCTCCCCTCAGCAGCTTCCACTGCTGTAGATGACCATGCCAGGTAGAAACAAGCTTTGTCTGTCAGTTACAAATGGCACCCTTCTATCGGCTCCATTCTCTCTAGATTTAAACAGGGACTTTCTGGTGTTGATACGTGTTGAAAGACAGAGAAAACATTTATTTAACAATTATTGCGAAAGGGAATTTCCAAAATGGCTTCAAAGAAGATGGAGGTGGGAAAAGTTGGACATTAACTTACATGGTTATGTTGTTGGGTTCTTCCCTAAAAGAATCATTACAAAATCATGACGATGCTCTTTCTAAAGGATATGCACCACAAGGATTCAAGGGTGCTCTTTTGTTATGTATTAGTCAGTGACACAACAACCACCAAAAATGTTGTGATTACAGTTATGCAAATTATGAATTGGAGTCAATGGAATCTGGTGAGATTTGTACAGCGGGACAGAGCAGAACAGGTTGTGCCAGCCTGGTGATTACCAGGGTGTGTCTGTTCTCTTCTGTATTCTCACAGTTCGCACACACACAACACACACACACACTCTGTATCCTGCTGGCATTGCCAGTTAGGTTAAGGGTGAAGCATTCTGCCATATTGGCAATGGTGTGGTGCAGAGGAGCCGGAATTTAGCACTTTTGGTCTACAATTACCATCAGTAACACCAAGTTTACTGGCTTTAAAACCTCTCAGTAAGCTGTTTCAGTCACGCAGCTACAGTCATTCTGAAACAGCATATCAATTAACATGAATGCCACTATGACTACACACTCAGAGTTATAACAACATGAGAACATGTTGTTTGAAGCAGTTGATTAATTAGATTGTTGTAGGCTATACCATCACACTAAAATAAATTATTTATGCCATAGCTGTGGAATACATTTTTAGTTTCATTTGTTCAGAAGTGGTTATTGTGTGAGCTTGTGTGCATGTGTGATTTTAGTGGAAAGACACTGTAACGGCACAATAGACAGTTTGGAAGTGCCCACTGGGCGAAAACTGGTTAAATCAACATTGTTTCAAACTCATTTAAACCAAAAAATGTAATGTAAAGAGTGAGGATGTAAAATAAATGTGGAAAACTGATTGGATTTGCAAAAAGCCAAACATTTCGCATTTTTTTCACCTAAACTGAATGACAGGGTGAAATGTTTGGTTGATTTTAAGGTGAATTCACGTTAGTTGACAACTCAACTAAATGTAAATCAAAACTAGATGTTGAACTGATGTTTATGCCCAGTGGGTGGCGTGTGTGTTTTCAGAGGAACCCAATAGCTTTACTATGGTTAGTTTGGAACAGGTGAGGGGTTTCTTACTCAGAAATGAAACCATATGCATATTCAGAAGACAAACAGAGACTGGTGACTTGCATTAATGAATGTGGTTTGTGCAGAATGGAGCAGAAGAAGATTTCTCTCTCACTTTTTCCCACAATTACATACAAATCACTGATAATGACTTGCAAATAAGCAACACCTGTTAATATTACTGCCTCATCATGCAAGTGGTTGCAAACTAACATTTAGATGGTCAACCCTTGTTCAATTTGCAGTCCAATGAGTGCCTGACAAAACCAGTGCCAACTCATTTCCCCAATCTGTGTACTCAGCTTTCAAAACCTACCAGATGAGCTAAATGCCTTTTATGCTCGCTTCGAGGCAAGCAACACTGAATCATGCATGAGAGCACCAGCTGTTCAGGACAACTGTGTGATCATGCTCTCCATAGCCGATGTGAGCAAGACCTTTAAACAGGTTAACATTCACAAGACCGCAGGGCCAGACGGATTACCAGGACGCGTACTCAGAGCATGCGCGGACCAACTGGCAAGTGTCTTCCTGACCGAATCTATATTAACTACATGTTTCAAGCAGACCATCATAGTCACTGTGCCCAAGAAAGTGAAGGTAACCTGCATAAAAGACTACCGCCCTGTAGCCATTAAGTGCTTTCAAAGGCCGGTCATGGCTCACATCAACACCATCATCCTGGAAGACCCACTCAAATTCAGATATCTCCCCAACAGATCCACAGATGACGCAATCTCAATCACACTGCCATTTCCTACCTGGACAAAAGGAACACCTATGTGAGAATGCTGTTCATTTACTACAGCTCCGCGTTCAACACCATAGTGCCCACAAAGCTCATCACTAAGCTAAGGACCCTGGGACTAAACACCTCCCTCTGCAACTGGATCCTGGACTTCCTGACGGGCTTCCCCCAGGTGGTAAGGGTAGGCAGAACACATCTGCCATGCTGATCCGTAACACGGGGGCCGCTCAGGGGTGCATGCTTAGTCCCATCCTGTAATCTCTGTTCACCCACGACTGTGTGGCCAAGCATGACTCCAACACCATCATTAAGTTTGCTGACCACACAACAGTGGTTGGCCTGATCACCGACAACGATGCGACAGCCTATTGGGAAGAGGTCAGAAACCTGGCAGTGTGGTGCCAGGACAGCAACCTCTCCCTTAAAGAGAGCAAGGCAAAGGAGCTGATTGTGGACTACAGGAAATGGAGGGCCGAACACGCCCCATTCACATTCACATCACCAACAAACTATCATGGTCCAAACACACCAACACAGTTGTGAAGAAGGCACGACAACACATTTTCCCCCTCAGGAGACTGAAAAGATTTGGCATGGGTCCCCAGATCCTCAGAAAGTATAGCTGCATCATTGAGAGCATCCTGACCGGTTGCATCACTGCCTGGTATGGCAACTGCTTGGCATCCGACCGTAAGGCGCAACAGCGGGTAGTGCGTACGGCCCAGTACATCACTGGGGCCAAGCTTCCTGCCATCCAGGACCTATATACTAGGCGGTGTCAGAGGAAGGCCTAAAAAATTGTCAAAGACTCCAGTCACCCAAGTCATAGACTGTTCTCTCTGCTACCACATGGCAAGCGGTACCGGAGCACCAAGTCTAGGTCCAAAAGGCTCTCGCCAGCGGGATCCGTGCCCTAAGAGGTTTTAACAGCTTCTACCCCCAAGCCATAAGACTGCTGAACAACTAATCAAATGGCCACTCGGACTATTTACATTGACCCCCCTTTGTTTTTAGACTGCTGCTTTTTACACTGCTGCTGCTCACTGTTTATTATCTATGCATAGTCACTTTACCCCTACCTACATCTACAAATGACCTCGACTAACCTGTACCCCCGCACATTGACTTGGTACCGGTACCCCCGGAATATAGCCTCGTTATTGTTATTTTATTGTGTTACTTTTTCTTACATTTTTTACTTTAGTTTATTTAGTAAATATTTTCTTTCTTAAAACAACATTGTTGGATAAGGGCTTGTAAGTAAGCACTTCACGGTAAAGTCTACACCTTGTTGTATTCGGCGCATGTGACAAATAAAAAAAGACTTGATTTGGAATAGTTGTTTTTCATTAATCATAATCAATCAGATTTGTTACTGTAACTTCACAGCGCTGACATGATTTGCAATCTGAAAGTGATATGATGTAAATGTTTAAGGAAAAGAGACGCTCTGTAACGTGATAACCATTGAATTTGAAACATAAGTAGATGAAATGTGAGAGAGAAGTCAATATACTCCCTGTCCCTCCCCAAGGCTGATATGTGAGTGTCTCTGAGGAACTCTAGGGCCAGTCCTAATGGGTTGTGTGGCCACAGTCACGGCATATCACATGATTCAAAAATAATGAACAAAACCCAGTGACTTTATTTCAGTCCACTTTATTTAAGGATAAAACAGGACATACATCGAAAAGAATTCCGAAGTACAGACACTTACCATTACACAGACATTTACACATAGAAACGTAAACACACAGAGAAAGACACACACACACACACAAAAATGGGGCTCCCTTATGGAACAAGATGTTCTAAAACTGCAAAGGAAAACATAAGTCATTTCTCAAAAGCTAAGTCATCTTGGCTCAGCAAATTTATGACCACAAAAAGAACATGTACTGGTCAAGCCATGATTTCAGCTACT
The DNA here is from genome assembly GCF_036934945.1 of Oncorhynchus masou masou. Taxonomy (NCBI): domain Eukaryota; kingdom Metazoa; phylum Chordata; class Actinopteri; order Salmoniformes; family Salmonidae; genus Oncorhynchus; species Oncorhynchus masou. Next base: position 66,882,255 of record NC_088223.1, read on the forward strand.
TCTAAATACAAACCCTGAAGCAAAAACAAGAAAAAAGCTGTACTAATAAAATGCAACGTTAGACAAAAAAATCAGCTATTGAGCAATAGTGTAAAATGGAAAGAAGTGTGTGAGAGAAAAGAGAGAAGTGGAAAGTGGAAGGAGGAACTATCTGAGGTGAGGACTGCGTGTACCATAGCAAATACTGGCTGGCTGTCACAATGGAGTGGTGCAATAAGGTGTGTGCTTTCCTGATTCTCTGGAAATTCAAGGGGATTAAGACAAACTCCAGAAACACACGCAATCCCTTTTAACAGATAGGCAATGATACATGCACACATACATACACACACACCGATCGGACAAATTAACGGCAATACATTTTAATTTACAAACAGATATACATATATAACCACTTTAAAAGTGAACAAAGAATACATCAATAAGAGAGCGAATAAACCAAACTTATGTCCAAAATATTTTGCAACAAAGGAACAATAACATCAGACCACACAGCTCAAAATGGGAACCGATGCTTCAACAATGACAACAACCACAGACGGACAAAGAGAAAACAGGATGCTGGTCAGATGAAAGAGCCCGAAATGTCAGACAGCCTACAGGCTGTTGTCGCCTTGCAATGTAACAGCCAACACCAGTCTGATAAGCTATCTGACAGGCCGAGAGAGTGACGGACATGCCTGAGACACAAACACACACGTAACATGAGGGAAGAGGAGGGAAAAAATCCTTCCATTACTTACCCTGAGAGAGAGAGGCTGTATTTAAATGGGGTGATTAGCAGAGCTGCAGCAGACTGGAGGGAGGCTGAGGCTCTGTGCGTTCAACAGTGCCTCTCTGTTTTGAATCTACTCGACTGATTTGTCTCCTGGCTCCGTCACTGGGGCAGTGCAGCGAGTTCATAGGAGGGTTCACTGGAGGTAACGCCACAGACCCGTTTCACTGCGCTCGCTCTCTTTTTCTCTCCACTCACTCCCCCCCTTTCCTGCCTGTCCGCCCGGAGCTCCCAAACCAACATACCAGGGCAACAGTACAAAAAAATACAAAAATAATTCACAAGCAATTACGAAAAATAGGAATCTTGGATCACAAGCCAGCTGACGTTATCCAACAAGCATAAGACAGAAAAAAGTAACATATTGATGACATAACATAATTTTCAGTGCTGCCCTTCCTCCCAGAGGAATTGTGAACATGAGCTTGCGGAGCATTCAAGCTTTACATGGGAGTTGAGAGAGTGCAGAGGAGTCTGCTGCATTAACACACACACTGTCTGAAACTCCCTCCATAGCCAGGCACTGAAGACAAAGGAATCACTTACCACAAGCTTCAAACCAGGCACAACCCCTAAAAGATCATATAAACTAAACAGATACCACCAAACACGACTTGTGATCCGAATGAAAGGCTCTATAAGGAAGAGAGTTCCAGAAGTGGCACAAACACAGATCTGATTCAATCCATCAGTGCATCTGGTTGGATGAGCAGCCCCAAGTCTGACTCATGTGCTCTCTTATTGGAAGTAGAAAATAACTCCAGACAAAGGGACCAGCAGAATGATTCATGGACGATTTATGAAGTCTGATCCAAAGGTGCTCACTCTGTGGAATTTTACAGCATAGAAATGACATCAATACTAGTATAGGTACAGATAAAAATCAAGTGATTTAACTCCCTGTTTTGATTTATTCAGATCTATCTACATCAGATTTGTAGAAGTGAAGTTATGAAAATCCTATATTATCATAGCTATATTTACAAGATGTGCATTCCATGTACATTCCCTTGTCTCTCCCATTTCAGTTGAAAAAACAACAACAACAACAAACACAAACCCTAATAAATGAACTGGGGAAAAACAGATTAGGCCTTACACAACTAAAATAATATATAACATCAGTCCCTGCATTACAGTGCACACACCAAATAAAAATAAAACCGATCCAAGCCAAACATAATCATTTAAATAAACAGGCTCTATGATAAGACTATCAGTTCTAGTCATGGAAGCTGGACCAAAGAGTACTTAAGTCCTCGCAGAGGAGAATCAGTGCCAGTAGCTGCTGACCCGCCCACACACAGTCACTGTAGAGCTGCTCAATGAAATGGATGTCCTATCCATACAACACCACACCACATGGCCATGCACCTACCTTTAGTGAACAACCACTGAGGAAGCAAAAAACTATGGGCCATCATCTCTATCAAAAAATCCTGGTAAGCAAATAAATTAAGTCCAAGTTCCATGTAAACGGATAACCTTCAGTATCACTACAGAAACAAAGAAAATGGTTACTTCATACGGATGGATATCCATCGATCGATAACATGGACGCCCATACTTCGGATTATGGCGGTTTGTGTCTCATTGGAGATTATTGGAGACAGAGAAAAAAGAGGAGGATACAGCAGGTTTGTGCTGAGGGTTTTTTTGACCGAGAGCCCAGAATGTGTGCTAAGCTAGCTGCTCTTCTCACTTCTTAGTGTTGCCTTCACTTGGTTTTCCCCTCAGAGTACATCTGCTGCTGCTGGCGCTTGGCATAGCTCTGGGCCATGGAGTTGACGATGGAGCAGACAAAGAAACAAACCATGACCACGATCACCTTCTCAAAGACCCACGACAGCCAGTTTTCATCCTGCAAGAAACGGAACAGAAACAGAAGGAGCGAGACCCTGGTCACTATGGAGTCAGCCTTCACCACGTAGTCCCTAGCATCTACAGTCTCTGATGCTAAACTAGAACCTATGTTCTATCTGAGTGGGATGAGATCTGCTCCCACATCCATCCATGTGCAGGACACAGAGAGATCAGTGGTAGTAAAAAGCAAACCCGCCAAACCGCCTCCCTCGCCCCCGGTGACCCCAACTGGCAGCCTCCGTTTCCCCAAAGTTAAATTGCCTCGCTTTTCTCCTGTAACTGCAGGAGGTTCAAGTTACAATAAAAAAAGGAACATTCTTCTAGAAACAGCCTTAATCTCTCGTTGTGCAACTCAAAGTCTCTCCTTTCCCTTTCTCACTAGCTCGCACATCGGATGAGGAGGAAAAAAAGAAAAATGTTTTCAATTAATCATTTTGAGAGGGAGGGAGTGGGAGAGAGAAAGAGAGAGAGAGGCAGAAGGAGAGGGATACAGAGCGAGAAAGAGAGATTTTTTTTTAAGCTTTCAAAGAGATACGGCTCCAGCTACAACTGGCTCTTTTTGTTCCAGACAGATTTTTTTAATGGATTGTCAATGCAGGGCAGGGGGGCCCCGCCCGCCCCCCAGTCATCACTAGCAGTGGGTTCAGGCGGGGCACTCTGTGACAAGGAGGAGTGACTGAACACTCACACACTCCCCTCCACTCAGACTAAGCATGACTCAGCACACCTACTGCTAACACTGTTAAGTGCTAATAGTGCTACACTGCTAATAGTGCTATAGCCAGATCCTACACTGGCCCCCTCTCCCTTAGCCCCAGCCCCCTCCTAGCCTGTCCTCAGCCTGCCCAGCCCACCATGCACCCAATGAACCCTCTCTCTGTCACTCTAAACGCTGCCCAGAGGCCCTGAGAGGTACAGTACTATTACATTACTACTGCTGGACTACAGTATCATCTCCACTGTATATATTCATTCCACTACTGTAATAGAAAGAGTCAGGGAGAGATGGGAGGATTACAAATCTGAGAAAATTAAATATGAAATAAAAGTGAAAAATAGAGAAGAAAATGAGATTGAAAGGAAAGCGAATAATAAAAAAAAGTAAATTACTGAAAGAGAGGGAGACAAAAAAGAGAGAGCGAGATAGAGAGAAGATAAAGAAAGAAAAGTGGAGAGAGTCTAAGAGAATGAGAGAAAGAAAGTGAGGGAAACATTCTTTAGAGAGAGGGCCTCTCAATGAGGGAGGTAGTGAATAGAGGAAGGCAGTAGAGTATAGTAGAGGATGGGCCCCTGGATAAGGTACTTACGGCTGAGGTCCCCTCTCCCGCGTGGTGGTGCATCTTGGCTCTCTGGGCCTGCAAGTACTCCCTAAAGGGCTTCTGTAGAGAGCCCAGCACTGGGACAGCACTGCCACACAGCCAACAGATAGAGGGAAAAAGAAGGGGAGGGAAGGAGGGAGGGTGGGTGGGTGGGATGGAGGCAAGGAGAGAGACAGAGGGGAGGGAGGAGGGGAACACAGAACACGTCACATCATTGTTACTCACCACCAAGCCAAGGGCAGCAACAAAGGGAGACATGCTGTCCTGCCTTCCTGCTCCCTTCCTCTCTCCCTGCTTCCCTCTTCCACACAGAGAGCGAGAGAGACTGTGCATTCAAACAGCTCATCCCCACAGACAGGAATTCAGAACAGACCAACAAAGAAAAGAAACAGTGAAAAAGTACAGGATGTACTGAGAGCTACATAACCTAACACTTCAGCTTGTTTAAGAACAAAAAGAGAGAATAAAAAGAAAAGGGGAAAAAGTTGGCTTGTCCTCTAAGTCCACAGACACATATACTCCGGCTCTGGAAACCACACACACACTCTGGCACACATACACACACACATCCGCAAACCCGTTCAACTCCCCTGCAGTGCTCCTCTCCTCTCTGCTGCAGCGAGCGAGGAGAAATGAATGACTTCTCAGAACTCTCACATTTATCACCAGCGGTTCCTGTAAGAACTGGTTCCAGCCAATTAATGAGGAAGTGAGTCGTGCCTGTGTCATCACTGGCTGAGAGAGGGGGAAGGCCCTGCCCTCTACCAGCCATAGGATGAGGAGGCTGCTGTAAGACAGCCCATATTAGGAAAACCCTTTACAAGATTCAGCCACCAACTACAAGCACACTACCACCCCCACCCTCTCTCTCTCTCTCTCTCTCTCTCTCTCTCTCTCACACACACACACACACAAACACACACACACACACAGAAGAAGGAAGAGGAACAGACAGAGAGAGACAGATAGAGAGAGCGGCAGAGAGAGAGAGAGAGAATGCTGGCCCATCCCTAGTCAGGAGTTAGTGATTAATCATTAAACAAATACATACTAAAGACCTTACACTATTTAGTGGCACAACTTTGTCAATTATAACCCATTTCCAACATTGTTAAAAGCATTCCAACTCCTGATTATAAAGGTGAAAATTCTACATCTGTAACAGTGGTGTGGGATAGCATGTTCAAAGACACAACTCAAAGTGCAAACCGTATGTTCACAAAGGCTGTTGACTTCATAGGACCGATAAATTTCTCTTTCAAACTCTTTAATTTACGCACTTCCCACACACTGAACACACACGTGTGCGTGTTCTCACACACACACACACACACACACACACACACACACACACACACACACACACACACACACACACACACACACACACACACACACAATCTTCCCACTCATTGTGTGAGAAAACAAGAGTTGTCACAGCAAGCATTTTCATTTGCATGAGTTTACAACAGTTAAGTTTATTTTAATCATTAACCAAACACAGAGTTACGGATATCCTTGTCATGAATAGACAGAATAAAAAGACTAAGTGACAAAGAAAATCATCATGCTCACCTGACCCAATAGAGAATGCACAAAAGAAGATCCAGAGGAAGATGAGTGGATTAAAGATTCATCCCCTCCACCATTCATCCTACACATTCTACAGCACTTTTTACACACATAGAAACCAAACTGCTTCTTAAATGCTAAATAGTACAACAATTCTGGTAATAACTTAACTCTAAGACAAATAAATAAATTCAAAATCAGATTAGATATTCAATTTCCGACTAACTGAAACATAAACTGACAAGAACAAAGAGAGCAAGTGAGGGTTTGAGAAATGGCGGGCTCTATTCATGTCCTGTACGATGAGCAACACTGAGTCATGAGCCTGACACCAAAACTTAACAAGTTGACACAAACTCAAACCTAACAGTCACAAATATGTTTTAATACCTCAGGGCTGTGTCTGTGTGTCTTTACGTACATAAAACTGCCTGTTTTGAGCTTTTGGAACTATCACAAACTTTCTAGAACATTCTACAGACCAATGCTTTGTGAACCTTCTGGACTTCTGTTGTACTATATACCTGTAAGTATGTTTCAAACCATATATTGTGCTGCATTTTTGTAAGAGGCACAGACAGTGATTGTAATATATTTTTGTAAGAGGCACAGACAGTGATTGTAATATATTTTTGTAAGAGGCACAGACAGTGATTGTAATATATTTTTGCACAAGGGAATTGTAAATGTTACATTCTGACAATGTGAGTATGTGGAATCTGGAAAATATATAATTTTTGAAGGTATGCATTCAAATATCTGTGATTAAAAAATTGAAAAAATGTGATTTCCTCTCTGTGAGTTTTTAAATGAAATGTTTTCTCTTCAATTATTTTTGAAACCACACCCTGAGTTTGCTGGCTCTTTAATCATAAGCAGGAGAATGTGGCAGTAGCCGTATTTCAGTAAAAGTCTAATAAAATAGTGCTATTCAGTAAACAATACATTTCTGTTATTTGCTTAACAGCTACTGAACAAACCTTGTAACCACCATGTTTGTTGAAATCATGTGGTTTACAATACTATAACATAAAGATATTTACTATAGAGCAACAGTGTGGGTGGAGAATAATTATAATTCAATGCAAACAAGAAAAACCTTGAAACCCAAATTGACACTTTTAGAATTAGCCTAACAATCAAATATAAAAAGAGGATTTCCCTATTAAAGAGGAATATGGCTTATCTAGTTCCCGTAATCAGTCACAATTGATCCATATAGATTCTAGCTAAAATAACGCCACTCGATTTCAAAATAAAATGTCTCTCTAAATGAACAACAAGCAGACATAAATATCAAGCAACGGAACAAAAACATATCACACATTTAAATGATAGATTTGAATCATGTCATGCATTTACTCTATAATCCTAAATCTATTAAAAGCATGAATCTAATACAAATAACTAAGGAAATTAACCTAAGCAAAGTATAAAATCAACCACAGATTCTACAATCAATAGTAGTCTATTTCTTGACTGCCTTCTACCTTTAGAAAACTCTAAAACCAATGGTCAAAAACATGATTTTAGTACTTCAGGACTCTATCTTTGTGATTTTGTGATACAGTATCTGGAACTTTTGCAAAATAATACTTTTATGAACATTTTGTTTCTATAAAATCCCCATAAAATATATTTTTACACATCAGTGTATGAAATATTCACCAATTTCTAAAATCAGTTCGTTTTGGCATGTTGGTGAAGAGATGCTACTGATTTAACTATTGCTGAACAAATGCTACATTTAATTCCAAATGTCATTTTTCACATTGAATGAGATAATTCTATTTTCAATAAACCATAACAAGGGAGTCCAAATTGCAGTAATATTATGTAATCCAACGAGAGAGAAAACATTGCAATTATTCCGAAGGGGGGACAAAATGATTCAAATGTGCAGTTAAAAAAATATGTCAACATCAAACACCAAACGTAGCATACATTTTGTCTCCAAATTCTTTCAGCTAATTTTTACTATTACTGAATTAAGAAAACTCAAACATGTACTAGATCAGACAGGTCTTCATTCAGTGACTCACAATATACCAGAGCCTACATAAATACATCTGACAAAAAGATTAAAACTGAAGCTACATATAAAGTCCTACAATAATCTACAAATGCATAATAAAGCCCAATTATATGCGATCAAAAGTTACCAAAAGCCTTCAGAGCTAAGATAAATACATCAATGTTGTTGCTGTTATATTTAAGGTTATATTTAATCAATATGCAACATTGAGGGCAAATATATGGCGTCATTGACCAGAAGAGGTGGTATGTTTGGACTACAGAGCCCACGCTAAAAAAAACTATCTGGACATAACATGGGAGCAACAGCTATTTGATGATGCCAGGTAGGATACAGGGGATGACTTGAAGACTTGTAATGCATCACTGACCTAACAAATCACCTTCCTTTTTACATTGATATACTAGATCAGCTGCTGTGCCACATTTGGGTGTACTAACTCTCTTGTTAACTTCATGAAGCCTGTATTGATCCATTTAAATGAAGTGATGCATAGATTCATGCAGGGATGACCTTATCAAGCAGATGATTAGTCTCATTTCTCCTCACCCTATGAGCTCACATCTCAAGTCAGTGATGGGAACTGAGGACTGACAGATCTATGGGAGGTATAGGTATCATCACACACACTGACACACACACTGAAATATACAACAACTGAAGCAAACATGCATGCACACACAGTGACAGACATACACACACACACACACACACACACACACACACACACACACACACACACACACACACACACACACACACACACACACACACACACACTCCATACGCTGACGGTCAAACGGTCAAATCGACAGTGTTCTGTCTAATGATGGGGGAGACGAGAGGCTGTGACTAAAGCCCTGCCAGAATGATTGACTGGGGGGACCTGTGGACATCCACATGCGGACAGGTAAGAGATAGGGCCTAGGCCATACTTAGAAGAATGGAAGCTACTAGTACCTAATGCATCATGATATGTAAGAAACGAGTCGTGCCAAATCAGATAACCATGGTTTCATTTCGCCCCTGTATGCGATTTGAGCTCCCTGTCTGGCTGTGAAGGTCTATTTGCCTACCCACTCACAGCCAAGTCACATCAAGGAGGAAAATGTCTACTTATTGATAAATAACCAGGGAGGTGTAGAATGTTCAGGTGCTGAGCCATGTTCTTAACATCTCACAAGGAGACTTGCTTCCTTAACGAAACCACCACCAATACATCCTCCTCCTACATAGAGGACAAAACATTAAAGAGTTCATTTGTGACCGTCAACAACAGGCCATTTTTTTATGAGCTATCATTTCCTTCTGTCGCGTATATTATATTCCCATTCTTTTTGGTGCGTTCATTTCCTTGAAACTAAATTCTACAGAACATGATTCAGAGGTAACCTATGACCCCTGGCCCCTTGTGAAGCTGCCTGACACACACACACACACACCTTTCTCTCTCTCACACACACACACACCTTTCTCTCTCTCACACACACACACACACACACACACACACACACACACACACACACACACACACACACACACACACACACACACACACACACACACACACACACACACACACACACACACACACACACACGACCACAAGCAGCCACAATACACACATGAAAACTAGTGGCACAATCATAAATACCCACACACACACACCCAACCCAGGGGCAGGACATGACAGCGATAGAGAACAATTCTCACATGACAGCGAGCACAGCTAGCTAACCCCTGGCCAGGTTCAACTGGTTACAACATCACAACAAAGAGCTTAGGCAACCGTTAGTGTTACTCAACACAACACAACACCGCCAAGTTCACATCAAACATAACACTTCTGCCAGTACAACCAGATACATCCAGAAACTCAGACTTGGTGTTAAGGTATTGTGTCTGTCTGACCTGAGACAATGAAACCTGGAAGTCTTTGTCACAACTATGAATATCTATGATGAAACCACTCATCTAAAAGGTTTCCATCTAATTTTACAATTATAATATTTCAATGTACAGTTTGTTGAAGATGTAACACAAACTGTATAATTGTTGTTATCTGGTAATAATGGCATATATAATCAGGGCAGGTGCTCATACTTTTCTACTGCTCCTCTAGCCAAATTGTCCATGCTGTGTTTTACAGGCCTTAATTTTCTACAAAAACACACGGACTCATCACACATTGTAGGCTAAGCCAGGGAGAACCAGAGATGAAAGGGAGTTAGTTAAGTATCCCTGCTACAACCACTACTAGACTAGATGAAGACTAGACTTCATGCAGCAACGCACCACCGAGCTCGCAGGGGACATCATGCAGCAACGCACCACGAGCTCGCAGGGGACTTCATGCAGCAACGCACCACCGTGCTCGCAGGGGACTCCATGCAGCAACGCACCACCGAGCTCGCAGGGGACTTCATGCAGCAACGCACCACCGAGCTCGCAGGGGACTTCATGCAGCAACGCACCACCGTGCTCGCAGGGGACTTCATGCAGCAACGCACCACCGTGCTCACAGGGGACTTCATGCAGCAACGCACCACCGCTCGCAGGGGCTCACAGGGGACTTCATGCAGCAGGGGACTTCATGCAGCAACGCACCACCGTGCTCACAGGGGACTTCATGCAGCAACGCACCACCCGCAGGGGACTTCATGCAGCAACGCACCACCGTGCTCGCAGGGGACTTCATGCAGCACCACCGCTCGCAGGGGACCATGCAGCAGCTCGCAGGGGACTTCATGCAGCAACGCACCACCGCTCGCAGGGGACTTCATGCAGCAACGCACCACCGTGCTCGCAGGGGACTTCATGCAGCACGCACCACCGTGCTGCTCACAGGGGGACTTCTTGCAGCGCACCACCGAGGGGACTTCATGCAGCAACGCACCACCGTGCTCGCAGGGGACTTCATGCAGCAACGCACCACCGCAACGCACCACCGTGCTCGCAGGGGACTTCATGCAGCAACGCACCACCGTGCTCGCAGGGGACTTCATGCAGCAACGCACCACCGAGCTCGCAGGGGACTTCATGCAGCAACGCACCACCGCACCAGCTCGCAGGGGCATGGGGACTTCATGCAGCAACGCACCACCGTGCTCACAGGGGACTTCATGCAGCAACGCACCACCGAGCTCGCAGGGGACTTCATGCAGCAACGCACCACCGAGCTCGCAGGGGACTTCATGCAGCAACGCACCACCGTGTCACAGGGGACTTCATCGCAGGGGACTTCATGCAGCAACGCACCACCGAGACTTCATGCAGTAACGCACCACCGAGCTCACAGGGGACTTCTTGCAGCAACGCACCACCGTGCTCACAGGGGACTTCTTGCAGCAACGCACCACCGAGCTCGCAGGGGACTTCATGCAGCAACGCACCACCGTGCTCACAGGGGACTTCATGCAGCAACGCACCACCGAGCTCGCAGGGGACTTCATGCAGCAACGCACCACCGTGCTCGCAGGGGACTTTTTTTTTCAAGATTATCTCCTTTGATAGACAATTTGTTGCATTTACAGTTACAAGAGAAAAAAGAGAGAACACATTTGTAATTTGTTTAAAAAAACACCACCAACAAAAGGGCAGGTGCTCCAGCACAACTAGGACTCTACATGTGCACATGCCAGCATGTAATAATGGCCCATGTAGGGAAGCAATAATCCCTGATAATGATTTGTAAAGAGTGTAAACAAAAAATGTTGAGTTACGGTGAAAAATAGGGTGAAAAAAATGTATGTGTGACTCCATGTCTCACTGTGTCAGTCTGATCTGGTCCTGTTGAATCAGGCTCTTTCCCAATGACTTCACCACTAAGGCATGGAGCCCACTCCTGGATGAAGATCCTCCTAGTACTACCCAGCCAGTGTGTTTATCACAACTATTCCTGCTTCCTTCTCAACTATTTGTGGCACACACACACACAAACACACAAATACACACACATACACACTAACACACACACACACACACAAATACACACACACACACTAACACACACACACACACAATCTCTTTCACAGACATACTCTCAGACAAATTCACAGAAAGGAGGGAGCACGAAACAATGAAGGCAGGGAGGGAAGAAGGGATGAGATCATTTCTTTTTTGAAAATGACTTATCAGCACGGGTCTGCAGGGAGGGACTGCCAGCTAAACACACCGTATGCCCCCAGGGGTGCCCACTGCCAGAAAACAAAGAGCACCAATTATATATAGCACTCTCTTATTCCTGTCACCTCACATAGTCCTATAAAACAGCCCCAACAACCCACCAACAACCACCCGGGTCTGGGCCTATGAGTGGCTGAGGAGGTGTGATGAGGTGAGAGGTCTGTGTCACTCAGTGACTGTGCTGGCCTTTCCAGAGGTAGGGTGTGGGTAGTGGCATGGTTGACTGACTCAGAGGGATAGAGACAGCCATGACTAGCCTGGCCAGGATTCCCAGTTGGAACGCAGGAGAGGCCAAGAGGAGGGGAGGGAGGCAGGGGAGCAGGGGGTATGGGAGAAAGCTAGTCTGCCTGGGCAGATCTGATCCCATTGATCCATTTAAAAAATATATATATTTTACCTTTATTTAACCAGGTATCGATGGCCACACTACTGAGTCAGAGACACTCCACCTAGGTTGAATATCTCCCATGCTATATTTATTGTTGCAAAACAAAAAACAGTTAACAAACTAATTATGTAAGTAACAAATCTATGACTGACCAATGCAGAATGTGTGGCTTATAGAGTATGCAGTGAATAATGGGTGGCTGTGTACGTGCGGCTCATATAATACATTCACCTTGTTGATCATCTGCTTTGACATTCCACAGATCAACACATAGGTTACTATGGAGCTGGAGAAACCCACAGGCTGCAAGACAGTCTTTCGCTCTAAAATTGTGTACAATATGTTCTACTTTCATTACATGCATAAAAATTAACAACACATTAACAAATAGCAACCATTTAAGATAAATATATTATTCTTACTCAATTCTAATATTTTTATTGTCAGACCTCGGAACAAGGGAGAGAACGTGGTTCAGCGGTGAATCATGAGGAGTTTTTCAGTTTCCCCTTTGAGCACAGTAATAGTCTCAGGTTTGTGGCTAGGTTGTGCATACGCTTTGGCTAGGTTGTGCATACGCTTTGGCTAGGTTGTGCATACGCTTTGGGCAGGATGTGTCTGTCTGTCTGTCTAATGTACAGACAGCCAGTGAAAGTACTGCTCATGACCTACTTTATTGACCTTGTCCCTTCCTAACACCACAACGATACAAAATAGCAATTGTCTATAGCTCGTTCCAGTGCTTTACAACCACTGTTATTGCCAAAGATGAAAAAGTATCTACAGTGTCTTCAGAAAATATTCAGAACCCTTGACTTTTTCCACATTTTGTTGTGTTACAGCCTCAATTTAAAATGGATTACATTGAGAGTGTGTGTCACTGGCCTACGCACACTACCCTATAATGTCAAAGTGGAATTATGTTAAAAATAATTTTTTTTACAAATTTGAGGTGAAAAGCTGAAATGTTTTGAGTCAATAAGTATTCAAGCCCTTTGTTATGGTAAGTGTAAATACGTTCAGGAGTAAAAATGTGCTTAACAACTCACAGAAGTTGTGTTTAATAATAATAGTGTTTAACATGATTTTTGAATGACTACCTCATCTCTGTGCCCCACACATACAATTATCTGTAAGGTCCCTCATTCGAGCTGTTCATTTCAAACACAGATTCTACCACAAAGACCATGGAGTTTTTCCAATGCCTCACAAAGAAGCACACCTATTGGTAGATGGGCCAAAAGAAAAATAAAAGCAGACACTGAATATCCCTTAGAGGATGGTGAAGTTATTAATGACACTTTGGATGGTGTATCAATACACCCAGTCACTACAAAGGTACAGGCGTCCTTCCTAACTCCGTTGTCTGAGAGGAAGGAAACAGTTTAAGAATTTCACCATGAGGCCAATGGTGACTTTAAAACAGTTAGTGTTTAATGGCTGTGATAGGAGAAAACTGAGGATGGATCAACAACATTGTAGTTACTCCACAATACCAACCTAAATAACAGAGTGGAAAGAAGGAAGCCTGTAAAGAACCCAGGTATGCAAAGCTCTCACAGAAACACTCACAGTGGTAATTGCTGCCAAAGGTGATTCTAACATGAATGACTCAGGGGTGTGAATACTTCTGTATTTAATTTTCAATCCATTTGCAAACATTTCTAGAAACATGTTTTCACTTTTCCATTATTGGGTATTGTGTGTAGATGGGGGAGAAAAAATGTCATCACAAAATGTGGAATAAGTCAAGGGGTGTGAATACTTTCTGAAGGCACTGTGTGGTCAATCAAAACATGAAAAAAGAATAACTACATTTTGATTCTCAATATAAATAACCTCACATGTTCCTTTAAAAAAAACGATTTAAAACCATTAGATGAAGACCACGGATAAAAATGTATGTGAAGCTCTGCAAAATCACCTATTAGTACTATCAAGTTAAACATTCTTCCAATCATTTAAAACAAGTCTAATCAAGTATATCACCTATCTCTTCAAACACAAATTGATAAAAGGGTGTTAGAGGTACAAGAGTAAACAGTTGTTATTCAGCCTCTTTGTATGGATAAATTAGCTGTAAATAATCCCTATTTAGAAACAAACCCCTACTAAAACACACCCTTTGACTTATTAGCTTGACTGTCATTGTTCTGATATCACTGCTCTGTTTGTGTTCATGTTGAATGAGTTGCCTTGGAGCAACATCCTGCCCTGCCGTGTGTTCTGGTAACAGACAGACAGCGCTGTAAAGCAGGCCTGTGACTCAGGACACAGGGTGAACAGAGGTGGACTGGACGGCTCTTTGATGACTTGTCCTCCATCTCTGGGGAGAGGTGCTCATACAGCACTTCATATAGCATCATCAGCATCATACAGACAGAGCATCACTGTACACAACAACAGACCACAGGCTGATACTAACCTATCCAAAACACTCACATCATGTTGACTAAAATCAGACAGTAATTGTGTCGTTATATCAAGTCATAATAGATTTGTTGTTTGTTGCTAATTTAATCAATGATGTTGTACAAATGAAAAATACTTGGGGGAACAGCAGACAAAAACAAATGAATCAGGGATGAATAAAGCAGGAAGTAGCGTGCCGTGCAATGATGATCACGCCAAACTAAAGGGCAACGACACATGACACCGGACCCAGTGCATTGATCTGACCACCTACTTCACCCCCATCTCCCCCACTCTTACTTATCTGTACCTTAAACACACACAGAGAACAAAACACAGAGTACCAACCCCTTCACAGACCTTCAATGTGATAATGACCACATACAGTACCAGTCAAAAGTTTGGGCACACCTACTAATTCAAGGGTTATTCTTTATTTTGACTATTTTCTACAAGGCAAAGGATGGCTACTTTGAAGAATCGAAAATATAAAATATATTTTGATTTGTTTAACACGTTTTTGGTTACTACATGATTCCATATGTGTCATTTCATAGTTTTGATGTCTTCACTATTATTCTACAATGTAAAAAAATAGTAAAAGTAAACAAAAGCCCTGGAATGAGTAGGCGTGTCCAAACTTTTGACTGGTACTGTACACATATCACCTATATCATACTTTCCTACTGACCTCTTGCCAAGTCGCCCTTGCAAAAGAGGTTTTACTCAAGTGTCTTTACTGGTTAAATAAAAGTTAAATACAAATATCACTTATAACTGTCATTTAATAAGTCATAATATTTTATGTACTTAGTGAAGACCACGTGGATTCTGGACAGACCGAGCAAGCTCTCCAAGTCCTTATGTATTTCTCAAACCCTCTCCGATTGAGAGAAATCTATTTTTTGAGGGAGCCAAGTGCTGTAATCATAAGAAGAGGAGTTGAGTAAAGAGGCTCCCCGTTGTGACTTGCATTAAACTTAACGACTCTGTTATAAAAACCGTCAACCCCAATCTGGCCCTCCATCACTCTCTCCTCCACTCTGACCCCTCTCTCCTGTCCTCCTAAATGAGAAATCCGACTGTGTTTCCCCCTAGAGAAGCCTGGCCCAGCCTGCCACTATAGGCTTGATAAATGCCATCTTTATGAGGGCTTTTCAGGTGATCCGTCCCTCCCAGCCTTCGTTCTCAGCAGACAGTGATTAACAACTAACAACATAACGTTGATTTGATTTTGGTATTGCTAAAAGAATCTTGTGAGAGGTGAGGAGTCACCATAATCATCCAAACTTGACCGACATTTAATTCATTGCCTAGGCCTAAAGTTCACCTTCATTTAGAACACTTACTTAGTATCTGGTAAATTCCTGATAGAATTTCTGAGGAAATTTGGATAATTCTCTGTCAAATCTTTATAACTGGTCAGTTACTGATACAAACACAATTAGCCCAGGCACACATCACTCTCTCTCGCTCTCTCTCTCGCTCTCCCTCTGCATCCTCCAAGCCCTCCCTATGAGCAGGGCTCAGTGCACCCTGGTCTCAATGGGTTCCCCTGATTAAATAAAAGTTCAATTTAAAAAAAGGGTTAAGCTTACTGTAGTTTAGTGTTAGTTGGTCTGGGAGGCAGGGAGTCAAGGAGCAGGGAAGGCCATCTGCATGGACATTGTGCTGATAATGTGCTCCACACTAAGAGATGGCCTCACATGGAAATTAATACCTTCTCATGGAGAGGATCCCCTTTTCCCCATTCTCTATCCCTGCCATTCATAGGGAGACCCCCAGTCAGCCTGGTTTTTCTCCACACCAGCCCCAGCCCCTGCATCTCAATGGACCTCTCACCAATAATCCCCTCCATTGACACACAATCTGAGGGATTACTGAATTACAATACACTACATGTTACAGTGGCTGATTGACCGCGGTAGATGGGCTTCAATCAAAGTGATTGATTATCATCTAGGGAATTCCCATGCTGCTTTCAAGATCTAAAAACAGTAAGTACAGTATAGTTACAGTAAGTGGGTAAAAATGCTACGAAATAACACACACACACACACACACACACACACACACACACACACACACACACACGTTTTTTTTTTGCTGTGAAGTGAACCACATAAGCTTTCTCAAGGCCATAGCCACAATGATTCAAAACGTATGGACAGCTCAGACTGAGACCAGAAATGCCGTAGTCTTGCAGACACTGAATCAGTGTCTGAAACTATACAATATAATCATCATCATCAAGAACCCTTTCATTCCCACATGTCATCTCATGTGATCTGGCTGTTGTGTTGAATAGCTGGCATAACCCACCAGTCTCACCACTACTCCAGCCTAAACGCACAGCCGTCCTGCTAGGCAGATGACACACAGCTCTATTTACCAATCAGACCCAGGGACCAAGCTAAGGTAGCTACCCTTCACACGTGTCTTGCTGAGATCAAATGTTGGATGTGTGACAAATTTCTCCAGCTCCATGATAGGAAATCAGAGGATGTTTTAATTGGCCCCCACCTTGCTAGAACCCAGATTGTAGATAACCTTGGTAATCTGTCCACCAATGTAAAGCTTACATTCATAAGCCTTAGCGTTTTTTTTTTACCCTGACCTAAACCTCGAGCTGCATGTGAAGAAGGTTGTCCAGTCCTGCTTTTATCATCTAAGAAATATAGTTAAAGTCAAGTATTTTACTTCAGTCACTGATCTAGAGAAAGTTATACATGCATTATTTCCTAACGCCTATATTACTGTAATTCTTTGTATACATGCCTCAGTCAGAAACCACTCCATCTACAGTTAGTTCAAAATGCTGCAGCTCGGCTTTTAACAGGCACCCGAAAATGTAACCATGACACCTATTTCAGCTTCTCTACACTGGCTACAAGTCACTTTTAGAAAACATTTTATGAATGACGTTTATGGCTAAGCTTGGTTTAAACCCATCCTATATCTCAGATCCTTTATCTCCCTACGAGCCAGGACGCAGCCGGAGATCCTCTGACAGGGCGCTGTGGACCATTCTAGGCTGGAGATCAGGCTGCTTCTTCTCTTTCCTCTCCATTTCCCCTTCCTCCTGTCTTTGATAGTACTTTTATTTGATGTTGAAGCTCTTTGTTACTTATATTGAAAAGCTTTATACAAATAAAGTTATTATCATTATTACTGCAGACATCAAACATCCCTTTAGGCTGGAACTGGGGTGGAATTAATACAGTAGCTAATCACTGAGCTCTCATTACTGACGCTCATCAAGCATGATTAACACAGGAAACCATCCAACCTCTCCAGTTCCAATAAATAACTTACAATGATGTGAGTTTTCCTCTGGATTCCCAACCACACTGACTAGTCTTTTATCAGAGATAACAAGAGAGGGAAGTAAAGGGGGATGGTAACAAAGAAACGTGCTGATGATCTGATTACACCAGCAGAGTCATTGTGACTTGGGGGGTGTCATGATGAGTCTGGTGTGCCAAGCAGCTGTGGGACATCATATCATACAGGAAGTAGCATGATACGCCCTATCCACTGTGATTCTTATATGAATGGTTTGGCAACACTAAACAGGGATAGGATGTGATGAAAGATTATTTATGGTTGTGGTGTGCTGGCACTCTTACCAAGAGATCAAAAATGTTCGTCTTTATTTATGATCGCTCTAGACTTCAATCAGAAGCTAAATGAGATGAGAGAGGGGCACATTCTGATCCACCATGACAACCATGACAGGAAAAGCATTCTCTTTTGATGAGGAGACATCCTCATAAGTCATCAAATATAATATACCGGTGGCTCCAGTCTTATCAGGACCACCACATCATTTAAAAGCTTTCTATTATGATTTAACAATACATTCAAAAAATATTGAGATGTGTTGTATGCCAAGAGCAAGTTCTGAAAACAAAATGGATGATATACGATCAAGACTATCCTACCAACAGGGCATTAAAAACGTCGATATCTTATGTTTCACCGAATTTTGGATGAACAATGACACGGATAATATAGAGCTGGCGGGATTTTCCATGCATCGGCAGGACAGAGAAGCTACATCTGGTAAGGCGAGGGGCGGGGGTGTGTGTCTATTTGTCAATAACAGCGGGTCAGCGATGTCTAATATTAAAGAAGTCTCGAGGTATTGCTCGCCTGAGGTAGAGTACCTTATGATAAGCTGTAGACCGCACTATCTACCAAGAGAGTTCTCATCTATATTATGCGTAGCGGCCTATTTACCATCACAAATCGTCGCTGGCACTAAGACCGCACTCAACCAGCTATATATCCAAAAGCAAACAAGAAAATGCTCATCCAGAAGCGGTGCACCTAGTGGCTGGGGACTTTAATGCAGGCAAATTTAAATCAGTTTTACCAGCATGTCATGTGCAACCAGAGGGGAAAAAATCTAGACCACCTTTACTCCACACACAGAGAAGCGTACAAACCTCTCCGACCATTTGGCAAATCTGACCATAATTTTATCCTCAGAAATCCTGCTTAAAGGAAAAACTAAAGCAGGAAGCAATGGTGTAAAGTACTAAAGTAAAAATACTTTAAAGTACTACTTAAGTAGTTTTTGGGACATCTGTACTTTACTATTTATATTTTTGCCAACTTTTACTTCACTTAAGAAAATAATGTACTTTTTACTCCATACATTTTCCCTGACACCCAAAAGTACTCATTACATTTTGATAGGAAAATTGTCCAATTCACACACTTATCAAGAGAACATCCCTGGTCATCCCTATTGCCTCTGATCTGGCAGACTCACTAAACACAAATTATTTGTTTGTAAATTATGTCGGAGTGTTGGAATGTGCCCCTGTCTATCCTTCAAAAAAAAATATATATATGCGCTTAATATACAGAATTTGAAATGGTTTATACATTTTATTTTCATACGTAAGTACATTTTAGAAGTTCCATTTACTTTTGTACTTAAGTACATTTAAAACCAAAAACGTTAACTTTTTTTTTTACTCAAGTAGTATTTTACTGGGTGACTTTCACTTTTACTTGAGTCATTTCCTATTAAAGGTATCTTTACTTTTACTCAAGTATGACAAATTAGTTATTTTTCCAACACTGGCAGGAAGTACCAGTAACTTGCTCAATAGAGAAGTGGCTAGATGACACGGATGCTACGCTACAGGACTGTTTTGCTAGCAAAGACTGGAAGACATTTCTTGCATTACTCATCTCATATGTATGTACTGCATTCTATATAAAAGTAAAGAAACAATGTATACGAAATGCTTCAGTCTGGTTTTAGACCCCATCATAGCACTGAGACTGCACTCTTGAAGGTGGTAAAGGACCTTTTAATGGCATCATCAGAGGCTCTGCATCTGTCCTCGTGCTCCTAGACCTTAGTGCTGCTTTTCATACCATCGATCACCATATTCTTTTGGCGAGATTGGAAACTCAAATTGGTCTACACGGACAAGTTCTGGCCTGGTTTAGATCTTATCTGTCGGAAAGATATCAGTTTGTCTCTGTGAATGGTTTGTCCTCTGACAAATCAACTGTACATTTCGGTGTTCCTCAAGGTTTCCCGATTTAGGACCACTATTGTTTTCACTATATATTTTACCTCTTGGGGATGTCATTCGAAAACATAATGTTAACTTTCACTGCTATGCGGATGACACACAGCTGTACATTTCAATGAAACATGGTGAAGCCCCAAAATTGCCCTCGCTAGAAGCCTGTGTTTCAGACATAAGGAAGTGGATGGCTGCAAACTTTCTACTTTTAAACTCGGACAAAACAGAGATGCTTGTTCTAGGTCCCAAGAAACAAAGAGATCTTCTGTTGAATCTGACAATTCATCTTAATGGTTGTACAGTCGTCTCAAATAAAACTGTGAAGGACCTCGGCGTAACTCAACCCCTTGGGTTGTGCCGTGGGCTATACTCGACCTTGTCTCAGGATGGTAAGTTGGTGGTTGAGGATATCCCTCAAGTGGTGTGGGGGCTGTGCTTTGGCAAAGTGGGTGGGGTTATATCCTGTTTGGCCCTGTCCGGGGGTGTAATCGGATGGGGCCACTGTGTCTCCTGACCCCTCCTGTCTCAGCCTCCAGTATTTATGCTGCAGTAGTTTTTGTGTCGGGGGGCTAGGGTCAGTCTGTTATATCTGGAGTACTTCTCCTTTCTTATCCGGTGTCCTGTGTGAATTTTAAGTATGCTCTCTCTAATTTTCTCTTTCTTTCTCTCTTTCTTTCTCTCTCTCGGAGGACCTTAGCCCTCGGACCATGCCTCAGGACTACCTGACATAATGACTCCTTGCTGTCCCCAGTCCACCTGGCTGTGCTGCTGCTCCAGTTTAAACTGTTCTGCCTGTGATTATTATTATTTGACCATGCTGGTCATTTATGAACATTTGAACATCTTGGCCATTATCTGTTATAATCTCCACCCGGCACAGCCAGAAGAGGACTGGCCACCCCACATAGCCTGGTTCCTCTCGAGGTTTCTTCCTAGGTTTTGGCCTTTCTAGGGAGTTTTTCCAAGCCACCGGGCTTCTACACCTGCATTGCTTGCTGTTTGGGGTTTTAGTCTGGGTTTGTGTACAGCACTTTGAGATATCAGCTGATGTACGAAGGGCTATATAAATACATTTGATTTGATTTGATATACTATTCTAGATATCTTAGTCACTCAATGTTTACATATCTGGCATTACTCATCTCATATGTATATACTGTTTTCTATACTATTCTGTGGTATCTCATTCACTTAATAATGTTTACATATCTTGCAATACTCATCTCATACGTACAGTTGAAGTCGGAGGTTTACACACTTAGGTTGGAGTCATTAAAACTTGTTTTTCAACCACTCCACAAATTTGTTGTTAACAAACTATAGTTTTGGCAAGTAGGTTAGGACATCTACTCTGTGCATGACACAAGTAATTTTCCCAACAACGGATTACAGACAGATGATTTCACTTGTAATTCACTGTATCACAATTCCAGTGGGCCAGAAGTTTACATACACTAAGTTTGTGCCTTTAAACAGCTTGGAAAATTCCAGAAAATTATGTCATGGCTTTAGAAGCTTCTGATAGGCTAATTGACATAATTTGAGTCAATCAGAGGTGTACCTGTGGATGTATTTCAAGGCCTACCTTCAAACTCAGTGCCTCTTTGCTTGACATCATGGGAACATTTTTTAAAGACCTCAGACAAAAATTGTAGACCTCCACAAGTCTGGTTCATCCTTGGGAGCAATTTCCAAATGCCTGAAGGTACCACGTTCATCTGTACAAACAATAGTAAACACCATGGGACCACACAGCCATCATACCGCTCAGGAAGGAGACGCACTCTCCTTCTCCTAGAGAAGAACGTACTTTGGTGCGAAAAGTGCAAATCAATCCCAGAACAACAGCTAAGGACCTTGTGAAGAAGCTGGAGGAGACAGGTACAAAAGTATCTACATCCACAGTAAAACGAGTCCTATATCGACATAACCTGAAAGGCTGCTCAGCAAGGAAGAAGCCACTGCTCCAAAACCACCTTAAAAAAACACAGACAACAGTTTGCAACTGTACATGGGGACAAAGATGGTACTTTTTGGAGAAATGTCCTCTGGTCTGATGAAACAAAAATATAACGTTTGGCCATAATGACCATTGTTATGTTTGGAGGAAAAAGGGGAGGCTTGCAAGCCGAAGAACACCATCCCAACCGTGAAGCACAGGGGTGGCAGCGTCATGTTGTGGGGGTGCTTTGCCGCAGGAGGGACTGGTGCACTTCACAAAATCGATGGCATAATGAGGCAGGAAAATTAGGTGGATATATTGAAGCAACATCTCAAGACATCAGTCAGGAAGTTCAAGCTTGGTCGCAAATGTGTCTTCCAAATGGACAATGACCCCAAGCATACTTCCAAAGTTGTGGCAAAATGGCTTAAGGACAACAAAGTCAAGGTATTGGAGTGGCCATCATAAAACCCTGACCTCAATCCCTTAGAAAATTTGTGGGCGGAACTGAAAAAGCATGTGTGAGCAGAGAGTCCTACGAACCTGACTCAGTTACACCAGCTCTGTCAGGAGGAATGGGCCAAAATTCACCCAACTCATTGTTGGAAGCTTAGGAATAAATGTCAGGAATTGTGTAACACTGAGTTTAAATGTATTGGCTAAGGTGTATGTAAACTTCCGACTTCAACTGTATATACTGTATTCCATACTATTCTGCTGTACTTTAGTCCATTCCGCTCTGACACAGCTCGTCCATATGTATATAGTCTTAATTCATTCCTACTTAGATTAGTGTGTATTGGGTATATGTTGTGTAATTAGTTAGATATTACTTGTCAGATATTACTGCACCATCGGAGCTGGAAGCACAAGTATTTTGCTGCACTCGCAATAACATCTGCTAATCATGTGTATGAGTCCACTAAAATTTGATTTGATTTGAATATGTTCCCAGGATTCATCCAATGGCTTTGAGGAGTATACCACCTCAGTCACTGGCTTCATCAATAAGTGCATCGATGACGTCATCTCCACAGTGATCGTAGATACATATACCAACCAGAAGCCAGGGATTACAGGAAACATCTGCATCAAGCTAAAGTCTAGAACTGCTGCTTTCAAGGGTCGGGACACTAATCCGGACGCTTATGAGAAATCCCGCTACGCCCTCAGACGAACCATCAAACAGGCAAAGCGTCAATATAGGATTAAGATTGAATCCTACTACACTCTCGACAGATGTGTAAAGGCTTGAAAACTATTACAGACTACAAAGGGAAACCCAACCATAAGCTATCCGGTGACGCGAGCATACCAGACGAGTGAAATGCCTTTTATGCCCGCATCGAGGCAAGCAGCACTGAAGCATGCATCAGATCACCAGCTGTTCCAAACGACTGTGTGATAATGGCCAACATTCACAAAGCCGCGGGCCCAGACGGATTACCAGGACGTGTACTCAAAGTATGCGCGGACCAACTGGCAAGTGTCTTCACTGACATTTTCAACCTCTCCCTGACCGAGTCTGTATTACCTACGTGTTTCAAGCAGACCATCAAGCAGACCATCATACCTTCGCCCAAGGTAGCGAAGGTAACCTGCCTAAATGATTACCGCCCCGTAGCATTCACGTCAGTAGCATGAAGTGCTTTAAAAGGCTGGTCATGTCTCACTTCACCAGCATCATCCTGGATACCCTAGACCCACTCCAATTTGAATATTGCCCCAACACATCCACAGATGACTCAATCTCAATCACACTCCACACAGCCATTTCCCACCTGGACAAAATGAACACTTATGTGAGAATGCTGTTCATTGACTACAGCTCAGCGTTCAACGCCATAGTGCCCACAAAGCTCATCACTAAGCTAAGGACCCTGGGACTAAAGACCTCCCTCTGCAACTGGATCCTGGACTTCCTGACAGGCAGCCCCCAGGTGGTAAGGGTAGGCAACAACACATCTGCCACACTGATCCTCAACACTTGGGCCCCTCAGGGGTGTGCGCTTATTACCCTCCTGTATTCCCTGTTCACCCACGACTGCGTGGCCAAACACGACTCCAACACAATCATTAAGTTTGCTGACGACACAACAGTGTCTGATTACCTGATTACCAAAAACGATGAGACAGCCTATTGGGAAGAGGTCAGAGACCTGGCAGTGTGGTGCCAGGACAACAACCTCTAACTCAATGTGAGCAAGACAAAGGAGCTGATCGTGGACTACAGGAAAAGGTGGGCCAAACAGGCCCCGATTTACATCGACGGGGCTGTAGTGGAGCGGGTTGAGAATTTGAAGTTACTTGGTGTTCACATCACCAACTAACTATCATGGTCCAAACACACCAACACAGTCATGAAGAAGGCATGACAACACCTTTTCCCCCTCAGGAGACTGAAAAGATTTGGCATGGGCAGATCCTCCAAAATTTCTACAGCTGCACCATCGAGAGCATCCTGACCGATTGTATCACCGCCTGGTATGGCAACTGCTCAGCATCTGACCGTAAGTCGCTACAGAGAGTAGTGCGTACGGCCCAGTACATCACTGCGGCCAAGCTTCCTGCCATCCAGGACCTATATACTAGGCGGTGTCAGAGGAAGGCCCAAAATATTGTCAAAGACTCCAGTCACCCAAGTCATAGACTGTTCTCTCTGCTCCCGCACGGCAAGCGGTACCGGAGCACCAAGTCTCGGACCAAAAGGCTCCTTAACAGCTTCTACCCCTAAGCCATAAGACTGCTGAACAACTAATCAAATGGCCACCCGGACTATTTACATTGACACCCCACCATTTGTTTTTACATTGCTGCTACTCTCTGTTTATTATCTATGCAAGTCACTTTACCCCTGCCTACATATATAAATTACCTTGACTAGCCTGTACCCCCGCACATTGACTCGGTACCGGTAACCCTGGTATATAGCCTCGTTATTGATATTTTATTGTGTTACTTTTGATTATTTTTCACATTAGTTTATTTGGTAAATATTTTCTTAACTCTTTCTTGAACTGTATTGTTGGTTTGTAAGTCAGCATTTCACGATCCTGTTGTATTCGGCGCATGTGACAAATAAAGTTTGATTTGATTTACATCTCCTTTCAACTGGGTTTCATATCTGACATCTTGACCAAAAACTTGTATTTTCTTATAATTTTGAATATTGGGTAAGTATATGTTTTCAAAATAACCTAAATGTCCAGGGAATATAAATTGTGTTGGTGAGAAATGATACTGTGTCTCATAAAAGGTCAAGCTATGACTTGTGATAGGGGAATTTACAGCATATTATGGTTATTTTAAAGTTGTATGCCAGAAGTTCCTCCTCTGTGCTCAATAGCTGCCTATTGTTCAGCAGATGTCCAGATGGACTCAAATGAAAAGGGCACATCCTCAAATCTACTGGTCTAAACTGTCTGTCTGATTCTGAGCCACACAGTTTAGACTATTATAGTGCCAATAAGATTTATACAACAGCTTTCTGATACATTGACATGTGAACGGACTGAACAACAGAGAAATGGATCTTTACAAGTTGAGAATAGTCCAACAACACGTGCTGAAACATTTGCTTTTATATGGCTCTTTCCCAGTGCTGTAATTGTTCGCCATTTTTCTCTAAGTGAGGTTAAAAGGGCATTGACTTAAATGTATCTGTGAAGTTATCATAAATGGCTAATCTGACTGACTGACAAGAAGAGGGAAATGAATCTACTCTCTCATATCATGTGAGAGTGAAATCATCACAAGTCCAAAGGTCAATTAATTCAAGGAATGCCATGACTTTACGCTTTCACTCCTCTTTCCATTTGAGACAGACATGTTATAGTCATCTTTTTGCAATTACATTGTAAAAGAATGCAGATGAAACAAAACAATATAACAACAATGAGGAAAAGAGAGGAAAAGATGGTGTAAATATGGTGGGATCGTTAAATGAAACAATTTCAATAAACAAATAATGGCTTTGATTTATTTCAGAACTTTCAATAAGAATAAACTAGAACAATTTTGATCTAATAAAACTTGAAAAGTCGTCTGTTATTTCACCCCACTCCAACATATACTGTACATTTTGAAAAGTGTTTTTAAAGAATTTCGAATAAGATTTGTAAGCACAGCAATAATTTGCAATGACGCAATACAGTCAATATTTGATTGTTTGAGTAAATGAAAAACAATTTGTTAAATATTGACAGCTATCAACAGAGCTGCACAGAGAATATCTGTCTGAAGATTATACAATATGAATACTAAAGGTTAAAAAACATGTCTGTCTGAAGACTATACAATATGAATACTAAAGGTTAAAAAACATGTCTGTCTGAAGAATATACAATATGAATACTAAAGGTTAAAAAACATGTCTCTCTGA
The DNA here is from genome assembly GCF_036934945.1 of Oncorhynchus masou masou. NCBI lineage: Eukaryota > Metazoa > Chordata > Actinopteri > Salmoniformes > Salmonidae > Oncorhynchus > Oncorhynchus masou. Next base: position 66,908,682 of record NC_088223.1, read on the forward strand.
AGAATATACAATATGAATACTAAAGGTTAAAAAACATGTCTCTCTGAAGACTATACAATATGAATACTAAAGGTTAAAAAACATGTCTCTCTGAAGAATATACAATATGAATACTAAAGGTTAAAAAACATGTCTGTCTGAAGAATATACAATATGAATACTAAAGGTTAAAAAACATGTCTGTCTGAATATTATACAATATGAATACTAAAGGTTTAAAAACAGGTTTAAGAATATACAATATGAATACTAAAGGTTAAAAAACATGTCTCTCTGAAGAATATACAATATGAATACTAAAGGTTTAAAAACATGTCTGTCTGAAGAATATACAATATGAATACTAAAGGTTTAAAAACATGTCTGTCTGAAGAATATACAATATGAATACTAAAGGTTAAAAAACATGTCTGTCTGAAGAATATACAATGTGAATACTAAAGGTTAAAAAACATGTCTGTCTGAAGACTATACAATATGAATACATGTCACAACAACGTTAACAGTCAAGTTATGAACCTTGTACTATAAAACTGGCTATACAGGAAAGCCGTTGGGGCCTGTAAGAGCAGTTTTCTCAATAATTTCAACAGAAACTAGAGTAAATATTAAAACATAATTTACTAAGAGGAGGTCTCTTTTTATGAGCTGTGTATAGATAAATATGTGAGAAACGGTGGTTGCGATACACCCACAGGGAGAACAGAGATATCACCAGATATCATCTTCCATTCCTGTGTCTGAAAATCATTAAAACCAGAACGGTCTTATATGTTTAAAAAATTATTACCGACAACACAAACAACACTTTTACAGGATATTATAACTCCCATAATTCTACAGTCCTTAACTGTACCACTGCTTACTGCGACCAACCAACATAAGAAAATCTGAGCATTGTCACTGAAAGAATGTTATTCAATACATATAAAACTGAAAAAATCCACTTCAAAAAGAAGATGATTTTGCATTGATTGCAAGTGTAAAAAAATACATTTAAAAAAAATGGAAAGAGAAAAGGAACTCTGGTGGACAATAAATAGGCCAAAACAAGCAATGAAAAGGTTAATGAATGGAAATGGGGACAGGCAGCAAAGGGGTTAAGTAAAAGTGGCAATGGGCATGGGTAGGTAGTTAAAGAGTGAATATTAAAGGGTTACAAGTAAAGGTGTGGTTAGTCTGGTAAAGGGTTACAAGTAAAGGTGTGGTTAGTCTGGAAAAGGGTTACAAGTAAAGGTGTGGTTAGTCTGGTAAAGGGTTAATAATAGTAAAGGTGTGGTTAGTCCGGTAAAGGGTTTATAATAGTGAAGGTGTGGTTAGTCTGGTAAAGGGTTAATAATAGTAAAGGTGTGGTTAGTCCGGTAAAGGGTTTATAATAGTGAAGGTGTGGTTAGTCTGGTAAAGGGTTAATAATAGTGAAGGTGTGGTTAGTCTGGTAAAGGGTTAATAATAGTGAAGGTGTGGTTAGTCTGGTAAAGGGTTAATAATAGTAAAGGTGTGGTTAGTCCGGTAAAGGATTAATAATAGTGAAGGTGTGGTTAGTCTGGTAAAGGGTTAATAATAGTAAAGGTGTATTTAGTCCCGTAAAGGGTTAATAATAGTGAAGGTGTGCGAGGTGGAAATGTGACCGAGCCATTGCTGGATGGCAGTTTCTGTGTGAAAGCCTCACTATCAGGCAACTCTCAAGGTGGATGGGCCTCAGTCAGGAAGGAAGTTGACGGTTAACAGGTTGTAAAAAGGGGGAAACAGTGAATTTGTGACTTGCAGTGAAACTTTCCATTCACCTCTGATGTGTCACTCTGTATTTCTGTGGCTCAATGACGATCAGCCCCCCATGGACTGAAACTATCATAACGCTATCTATCCATCATTCTATAAAATGTTTATATGATTCATACGATAATTAAATGAATACTATATTGAAATAAATTAATTTGAAAAGGATATGAACAGCAATGCTGAAACTTTCCATTCAAACCCTCACTGATGCTATCTATCCATCATTATTACACACTCACACACACACACACACACACACACACACAAACACACACACACACACACACACACACACACACACACACACAAATGGCTATAAAATGTTCATATGATTCATATGATGATGAAATGAATAGCCTATATTCAAATACATTAATTTGAAAAGCATGTGAACAACAATGCCGAAAACCGTTCATGAATGATAAAACTCTCTGAACCCTTGTGAATGACCAAACAGCTTTAACTAAAATTGCCCGTTTGTCTGTTAACTCGATTTGGGAATAATCTTTCAACAAATTAGAGAAAAAAAAACGAAGCCTTTTATTAAAACCAGCTCTAAATAAAGCCACCAAAGTATTCATTCTTGAAACAAAGAAAAGAGCGATGAAAGAAACTGCTGGCAAGGATGAGAGCTGATGCAATCTCGCAGTCTGATTTCAGCACAGCCAAGTGTGTGTGTGTGTGTGTGGGGTGTGTGTGTCAGGTGCCAATTTAACACCATCCCAACTGGCAGAGGGTAGTTACCTGCTACACACACACACACAATGGTCCTGGCCATGACAACTCTACAAAGGCAACAGGTTGCTTCCCCCTATACCTGGTCAGCAGGCAGCCCCATATTTTAATTTTAATTTGATCTTTATTTAACTAGGCAAGTCAGTTAAGAACAAATTCTTATTTTCAATGACGGCCTATGAGCAGTGGGTTAACTGCCTGCTCAGGGGCAGAACGACAGATTTGTACCTTGTCAGCATATACAGGCCAGGGTAATACATTTTTCACACTATTGTGTTGACTTAACCCGTAATGTGCTGGCTCAGATATTACTATGCTGGCCAAATGAACGATCCTATGTTGTTTCTTTCAGCACTGTTCCAACAATTCTGGTGGATACATAACCATGTCATTGCAGCATGGATCAGTAGTGTGAGGCAGGGTGGGCGGGTGTGAAGCCTCTATTAGCAGCAGGCTTAGTTGGGAGGCCAGACCACAGGGTCCCAGGCCTGGTGACAGTGACGTCTGACTGGACATCAGATCAGTCTGGGAGGGTGACACCAAGCCATCAGTGGTGGGCGAAGGATGGAAAAAGGACACGGCAGTTGTCGCGCCATTCTTTAAGGCACATGTGAAATGTCTTTATACGTAGATATCAACGAACCCCGTTCTGCTTGAGTGCCATATGACACCAAATGAATAGCACACAATCAGTCTGTTTAAGGTCACCATGGCAAAGCAGTGCCACATCATAACAGGACCAAGATTTGAATGTAGATTTCAACCAGACCGCATGAAAGAGACAGTTCATCCTAACCTAAGAAACAATCTTACATAGAATGTAAGTGGCAGAGCATGGCCATCATCAGCATCCAGACTAGGTAACAGACTGAGGGTATCTCTTACAAGAGCAGCGTCAATACCATACATATTCTACTGTATAACCACCACCCTTCCAGGGTCTGTCAAATAAAGAACATGTATTCCATGCAACACAGCATGTTCCAGGTCCCCATGATTAATTCATGCTAACATTTTGTTAAGAGACCTGAGTTATATTCAGAACAAAGTTAGAATGGGTTTTTCCTAAAAAGGGCACAAACGACCTCAAAATGTCACACTTGAAGCGCTCTCAACCGTCATGTTCCAAGTGAACCCTTTAATGTGGGATACTACCCCTGTCATTGTCCTCCTCCATCCTGTGACACAAACACTCATGCAAGCAAGCACACACACACACACATTTCCACTTCTTCAGGATGTCCAATGTTACTTAGTGGCTAGGTTACTCACCCGATCAGAGACACCATCTGCTCCACTATGTGGCTGCTGAAGGTTATGATCACAAACAGTTTCTGTGAGGAAAAAAGAGAGAGACAATCAGTCAGTCTGTGGGTCTTGAGGTCGTGGGGGGTACAGACAGGCCCAGCCACGGCAGTACACTCATGGTTTGATCAGTAATACCCCCTCTGCTGGACCCCCTGTAGTCAACCAACACCACATTTGGTGCCTGACAGGCGGTCAGCCCAAAACCAGCCATGAAGTGGCCCTTTGTCATCAAGGCCAGGAACAAAAGTCAGAGGCCCTATGACACATTTTAACCAACGCACAGACACTCAGGTCAAGAAATGAGTCTACACAGGCAGGCTGTCTTCAGGGGGTGAGGATGAGGGAGGGTGTGGGGTTACAGCTGATACAGATAACAGTTGAAGAGGGGGATGGGAGGAGGAGTAGGAGGTGGAGAGGAGTATTGAGGGGATAGGGGGGATCAGGAGGAGATGTGTCACTCCTCTCAGACAGACGTTTACAACAGTAAAGGGGTTTGTTTTGTTCCTGTCCAGTCTAATTCCTTCTTACTCATTGCCTCAGACTGGACACAGGAGACAGGGGGGTGGGGGGTTGGCCATTACGGCTCAATCAGACCCTATTAGGGGGCTCATTACGTCTCTGTTTACCGTTCAGTTACTGTTCAGCCACCCACTGAGCAGGAAACCAGGAAGCACTGGGTCTGGGAGAGGCCAAAATGGATGCCACTGCCCATAACAAAGACCAAGTCTAACAAATATGTTTTTGTCCTTTTCGGACTCATGAAAACCTGGTAGGGAAGTGCACAGGTTTAACATGATGATACTACCCCATTGTGCCACTCGTATAGGGAATCAACACTGGAGTGAGTTCTCATAATAGCAATGTGCATGTCTGTTGAAACCCCTTGAAACACAGAGCCCATAACTAAACTAGTAGGAATGTGGAAGTCAGGGAGGTTATCATAATGGAGATGACTTCTCTCCTATTGTTTAGGCCAGACTGTGTGTCACGGGTACTGAAGGTAAATGAAAATACCAGAAACTGAGCTTTTACTGTCCACTTCTTAAATGGAAGGACATTTACTCATGTCTCTGCTCAGCTAAACCTAACGGAGCCATTTCAAAATGTTACAGATAGATTATAATTAATAGACATTTTTGTAGGGGCTGTTACATTTTAGTGAGGGCAAATCAAGTCTGACTTTTTAAAGTGGAAATTACAAACTTTAGAACCATTTTTAAACATTGAATACACTGCAAGTTTGCATAAAAACAGTAATCAAATCAAAACCTAGCTAGTAAACATCACCACAAAGGACCGTCAGAAAACCAAATCCAGTTTAGAGTATGACAGGGCCAAGCGTTGTGAAAAGGTGTGGATCCTCGGGGACTCATGTGCCATTGTTAACAGGAACAGATTGTTATTGTGAACCTGAATTTACCACCTGACCTGCAGGTACAGTACAACCCAGTTATCCAGCTCTCAACCCCCCCTAGTGCATTGTTCCCCTGCTTTGGCACACAAGGGAGAATGTTCACCTGTTCCCCATTACAGTCTATCATATTGCCCCTTCATTCCCTCTCTTTCATGACAAGTTCAACAACTATACATCTCTGTGACTCACAGTACAGTGCAGTATACTGTCAACATAAAACTACAAAGAAGTGCCATCTAATATAATATAATTTTCTGCATTCTTTCCAGACTTAACACAATGGGGGGAAAGAACAGGAGAAGCTGAGAGAACAGGGGTTTGTTCAGAATGTTCAGATTTAACTGTATTGTTTACAGAGGACATGATCTGTCAGGTATAGAGCATTGTGTCAGCTATATTCATTACATTTCTATCTGCAACACAGGACGTTTCATCTCACTGAATACATCCCAGGCTGACCCCAGCCAGTTATGATGGTGAGCCTGGTTCCGTTTCCAGTCAGTTTGGTGTATCATTGTAAAGCTTGCCCTGGCCGTTTCAGGCAGGTAGGGGACAGTGACACACCTCTGACTCTGCCTGGCGGTGGAGCCACAGTCATTGGCCCAAGGGACACTAGGCCTAATTGACTCTATGACGCTACTGCCCATGCCAGTCTCTGTATCATCACAGACAGTGTTTCTCTACAATAGGGTTTGATCTATGGACACCACCCCACACCCACTCCTCACTGCTTGCGCATCTACAAAAAGTGAACTTAACATTACTAGTAAGATAACAAATCCTAATAAATCAGCTTACTCCATTGGTGTTTAAATGTATTTTTATAAAATACTTTATAGAAGAGTTAGAAAGTCTAATCCATTAAGCATACAGACACTACCATGGCACAAAGTGGATTAAGTCCTTAATCCTTGCATGCATGGGAAAACTGATTCAACTTTGACACAATAACCATCACTGTATACTTCTTTACAGTACAGATTCACCTTTCAGTACAGACAAAACTCAAGTGATTCAAATATCTTCTCCCTACTAAAGTACGCATCTCTGAGCGCAGCATCTTCTTTCACAAAATGGACGACTGACTCTTGCTTTCACTGGCCAAAATGGCCTCCTTACACTCTCAGTTGAGCACAGTGCAGGAGGTTCCCTCCTCAGCCTCTTCATGGTTTTACTATCATGTCTGACATGTTCAAAATAAACAGAAGCCTTGATCTATCAATTCTATAAGAAAAAAGGTTGCTTTGTCAAAATGTTATATCAAACTACTGACCTTAATAGGTAGCCTCTTTGACAGAACAAAAACATACATAAGAAAAGTGAGCTCTGTGTGCAAGACATCTATGTAAACATGTGTGCTTGTATACAGTAAACTCACCTGAATGTGCATTTTGATTATGGCTTTCCCAATTAGTGTCGCTCCAAAAAAGGTCCAAAAGGGAACAAGGAAATGGCCACATGTTATACCTGCCAGGTCAAACAATGGATTTGGGATCTGGAGAAACAGAGAATATGTATTCAATATAAGAAATTAATATGAACAACTGACAACAATTATAGAGAAAACAACTTTATTCTATAGAAAAGTGCAGGGACTCAATATGCTTCAATATACTTCATTATGCTTCAATATGCTTCAGTACAAACACTTTTGTTCAATGTTCCTATGTTTGAGGTGTTTAGCACTTACTGGAGGTATCTTACAGATTAATAATACAATGACTGAAATCTACAGAATATATATATATATAATATAATATATATACGTATCTTTATATTTATATTTATCTTTATTAATAATCTGTTCTGTCTTCTGGTTTGAGAATCAGCAGTTCACTTTAAATGAACAGACAGTTTCATGATGCATAGAATTGCTCTTTTAAGGCTTGAATTTAACTTGAAGTCACTTTCTAGTATTTTCTATCATTAATGGGGGCGATTAAAATGTTTCAACAGAATACAGTTAATATATGATGTCACTTACAGAGGCACAGGCGAGAATTCCAAAGAACCCAACTCTCTGAACCATTTTCTGCACTGCTAGTTTTGCTCTGGTGGCAAAGTCCTGAAAAGGAGCACAAATAATGGCAAATATTTAACTGATCATTCTATACAGACCATGTCATTCTTATTCGCATTTCATCATAGCAATGGAATGTATGAATCTTTAAATGAGTAACATATTATGTTCATTTGAGTAGACTCAATTATTTCTCAGCAGTGAAGACCTAATCTATTTACGCAATCAATAACCTTTTCAATAATCTATGGTGATGAAAGATAGAAGGATGATCTCCGACCCATTTTAAATATCTCACAGATGAACACATAGTAGTAACATTACTAAAAATACTTCCAATACATTGTTCATTCTATAATTTATCTGGGAACTTGTATCATTAGGAAAAAAAGGTTTCAAAATTGTTTGAGGCTTGTCGACAAGAAGCGAATCTTAAAATACATCGGAGATGATCCTTGCAAAATCACTACAAATCAAAGTGATCCAATAAAAACAACTGAGTTACAGTCTAAGGAATTCCATTATTTAAAAATGCCGTTATATATAATTGATCCTCTCTAAAGAAATATCGTTGTGGTGTGTGCTGAAAGTCATTTGTGAGTTGTAATGCATTTCTGTATTTGAAATGATAAATCAATTTGACTAAAACAAGCTCGTGGAGATTTGAGACTTAACATTACTATTAGTATAGTAAAATATGAGATTATGGAGCAAGATTTTAAGACTATAGAAAATATACTTACTGTAGGTTTAGGACAAACAGATGTCTTTTTTATCATCTCTTCTCATTTAGATGTTGTATTTTTAACACACTGACCATGAATATAAAGAAAAGAAGGATGCTGGCATTTTATATGTACAAATATATCAGAGAGCAGATTATTGATTAACGAATAATATGGTTTATATCAAGTAAACCTATTTCTCTAAGAAGTAAATGTCCAATTAACATATTGAATTGTGGCAACATGGCATCTTTCTATTCATTTAACAGAATATTGTGACATGCTTTACAGATTTTTCCAAGTCACTATTATCTAAATATTTATTTTCCTTCATATATCAATATTTCTTTTAACCAAAACAGTGTTCTCAGCCCTGCAAAAGTCCTGCACACAGTCAGTTGTCCTGTCAGTTGTCTAATTGGAACAATCTCTGCAAACTCATCCAAACACCTTTTATACTGGGATATTATATATTCACATCCACTAACTGGCCGTTTTCAATCCAATATCATTGGGAATGTGAGGGCAAGACTAGACTTCATGGTCATTCCAATGACTCACAGATTCTTCGTCATTCTGTAGCATTTCCCCGCCATCTCTCCTGACAACTCAACAAAAGGCTCTTTTCAAAGCAATGACATGGCTTTTTCCTCAATATACCTATGCTGGGAAGATGAGGGTTAAACTCTAGTTGATGTAGTTAAAAATATTTCTGGGAACTGATGGAAGGATGGCGGAATTATCCTGGAATGATTATGGTAAATTGGTCCTACTTCTGATGATTGTATTAGAATGCCACTAGAGATAACACTACAAATTGTATGCATGTGCTGATGTGTTTAATTGGTCTTGATTTTAGGCAAATTATTATGTTTTACAGATATTTAACTATGGCAATGCTGTAAGGTTGGTATATAAATTTAAGGGGAATAAAAAATGTAATGTAAATTCAATCTAAAAACACACTGGGGCTAATTTGTGAAATCATGTTGAGGGTATTGTCTATTTATATGTATAGATTTGTATTTAATATTGCGAAATGTATATCCAGACATTTCTTGACTGGACTCCAAAAATCTATTCTGTAGATATTGATTGCTCCATGACTGAATCTTTGATATGAAGTCTTGATGTGTTTAAATATGTGTGTTTAAGCGCATATCTAACACATGATCCCTTTCATGTTCTAATCAATGGTAATGACATTAGATGACATCAACACATATTTCCTTTGATATAAAATGTAAAATATATTTGACTTGTGAGCTGTAGGAGCATGTTTTACTTCTCTAAACAATGTGTTGCATAGCACAAAGAATGTGTTGTATAGCACAAAGAATGTGTTGTATAGCACAAAGAATGTGTTGTATAGCACCAAGTCATTCCTTTTAGCGGAATGACTGGAATCATCCACTAACTTGTAGACTAACCTTTAGGTCATCTCTCAGGCTAGATCTGATATGATGCATAAACAACTCTTAACTGGCCAGACCTCAAACTGCTGGCTTTCAAATTACTATACCATATTATTACTAGTTAATGGTAGTTCACATTTAATATGTTCAATTGCTATAATTATTTGCAAAATGAAACTGCAATTTCAAATCAGACGTGCCCCCCAGAATTAGTAATATACTCATCCAAATCATTATGTTCTACAAGAAATTGATTAAACATCAATGCATGATGAAAATTGGTTATTGATAATGACCATCACCCATAAAATATCTACTTTTATGGGTGAACATTTTATTTATAGCACTTTCACCATTGTTTCACACACATACCGGTAAATTGAAACTTGAGAGTTTAACTTGACTGGGGGGAGACTGAGGTTAGGGTATTAAGACAAGATCATGCCTAATATGGTCAACAAAGCAGTGGAGTAATGGTGGCATTGCTTCAAGAGCAGGAGCCGGCCCACAGGAAATTTTGGAGACATAGGGAGTAGACTAAAAGAGGGGGGCCCAACTGACATCCACTCTGATTGGCTCACATTTTGAATTTCTCCCTCAGATTCTATCCAATCACAGGAGCTTTCCACAAGGATAATCCTGCTTCTCTAATTCTAGCCTTCTGTTCCAAATTCTTTATTCTGTTTTTTTGTTCTTTTTTTCACCGTTTCCCCCCCTTTCTAAATCTTGGAGACGGAGCTGGTTGTCTGGGGGAAGGAATGTGTATGGTTTACAGCTGAACAACTCTGGACCGTCTGTTGACCACAAACACCTAACAACCACAGGACTAGAGTAGGGGATTTATGCTTCAATAACTAATAACTGTTAGGGAAATCAGCATAGTTTAGTCAATGAATCACATTTATTAGATGAAATATGATATTTGCATTGGTATAGTTTACAAAGTTAGTGGAGTTCTGGATTTACACTCACTTGACTGGTATAGATGAGTGAAAGGAAAATAGCTACCTCACCACTGAATTAAATGAAGGTCCCAGTGGGGGGGAATATCGTGTGTTTACACGTGACATTGTCATTCACTAGCGGGACTCCCCTTTTCTCTTCCTGTATGTACCTTCTGTACCACAAAATTGTCCATCTTACAAGACCAGTGTTCAGAAATCCAGACACCACACAATGTGTGTTGTACGCAGTTCATGGAAAATCACCATCTTGGCCAGGCTTCCACCCACGACTGCCTCCCTCCCGTCCCCATCCCCCGCGCAGCGCGTTATCCCCCAGGGCAGGGCTTACCAGCAATTACATTTTGGAGATCTTGTCAAGGGTGCAGTGTCATTAAAACCATGGGGGCATGGCTCCAGCTTTTGGCTCTCCATCTCTTTACTCAGCACTCTGTACCCAATATTCCCCCACATCAAGATGCTGCCTCCGGCGTGAAGTACAGCTCACACATCTGATCTATCATTCATATGTTAAGGCTATTACAGTTAGTGGCCCCATCACCTGCTGTGGAGTTTGCTTCTTATTTTGCCAACTAAAGTTATGCAAATAAACATGGAATATTAGACCTCGTTAGGGTAATGTCTGAAGGTACAATAGGTCTCCCAAGGTTGAGTGACTGCCGGGGACTTCTTAGTAATGAAACAATGTCAATCACCATGGTGATTACATGGGAATCCAGGTTGTAAGATTTTTTACAAGGATATTACATTATCAGAGCCTATCTGAGCACATTCTATATTCACTGTTCCACAACATTTCCACACAAAGGGCACCAATGAGCACCATGTTTAGCATAATAGTTTGAATACCAATGGTTACTGTTGCCAGAGAGATGACGAAGGTTGACGCAAATAGGCAGTGGGAGAAAAGTGAAATAGTTCACCGTTTCCCTCCTCACATGTAATGATATAGCAACCCTACTCAAAATCAGTTTATATAAACAAACCAGGCCACTCCATGTTTATGATAACAACTTGCCCAGATATCAATTTATACAATTTATGCAATATATGCATGACTCATTATACTGATGCAAATATGTACTCTAGAACATAAATGTATGCTTTATGATGAACTGAAAGGTTTAAACATGTGGGTGGTTGGATAATTAATAATTGTGCTATTCTACAGACTTTAATAGACGTGGTGGAAGTAAGGAGTTGAAAACCATCCAAAATAGGCAGACGACAAAGCAATGTGCATCTGGAAAAGTTGAGTGTCAGTTAAGGAAAAATCAACACAGCACTGTTTTTTTCTCTCTTTTTCCTGAATGAAACTCGTTCACACACACAGAAAGGAGGACACATCTCCAGAGCGGAGCGGCGTGGCTCGAGCCCTGACGGAGAGATGGCTAAAGTTCATCTCATTAACTCCCCACAAGCCCGTTCCCTTCTCTCACACACACACAGAGACACACACACACAAACACACACACACACACACACACACACACACAGGAAGCAGAGTGGTTAAGGCTCCTGACGCAACCCAACCCCAGCCCCATAGTCCCTTCTACAAAATTCAAATCTATTGAGACAAAAAAAGTGCCCCCGAGTCCACGTTGACAAATTCTTTAACAAGCTGTGGTTGAAGGGAAGCTGGTTTTACTCTGACTCACCCCCTCCTTTCAAACAGTTTACTGGAAATAAAGGGGAGGAGGAGGGAGAGGGCACTTTCAGAGAAGTCATGTGACGGGGCTGGGCAAACCACAGCACAGAAAGCCTTTGAGTGGAGTGTAGTAGGCCAGGGGGAGGCAGGGGGGAGGGCACACGCCCAGCCCAGCCCAGCGCAGCGCAGGCGGCTCTTATTCAGGATACAGGAGATACAATCCTGGGAGTTGGCAATCAAGAATTCACAGTGCTGGTTAACTACTTCCATGCCGGCCAAAAACATAAAGCACTTGAGGGAAACCACTGAATCACCATGCCACTTTTTGGAGGTTGTTCATCTAGAGAGGATTCCAGGATTCATTTTCAGAACATAAGTATCATCCAAATGTTCAAACACATTTAAAAAAAAGCACATTTTCATGACATCAGCATCTGGACCTGCTTAGTAAAGTCATGACTATCGTTCTTGAATAAGGTCTTGAAGGGGGGGGGGGGGCTGTGTTCTTCTGCCGTCACTCATGTGCGCCTGCTTGCGGCAGGAAGTTGGCACGTGCGCGTTCTGAGAAATGCCACTGGGTTTACGTCAAGCTCCTGGCACATTGACACCCCTATAATCTCAGAGTAAGATAGAAGAGAGTCAGCATCTCTTGCCTGCCGTGGAGCCCAAAGACACATCCGATCAAAAACTCTCCCATGTTACCATTCAATCACATCTCTATTTTCTATAATCACTTTTCTAATCTTGGTTAAAATAACAGACAATAACGATGCAATATAAATCCACCACAACGAGATGTCCATAATCGCTGTGATGTCTTCCTTTAAGAATGTACAGTATAACAAGCATGCAATGCAATAAGCGGTCTCCCTCTCTCTCGGCCAGTGAAACAATCCACCCTCGTTGTAGGTGACAAAAGGAGAGAGAAGAAAGGAAAATAAGGCTTCCGACTCCTGCAGCTCAGCAAACTCTCCTGGTGTGAGCAACCTACTGCCAGATGCTGTCCACACACACACCCGGTGACCAGACCACACTGGAAAGATGTCAGCAGAAAGAGACAGAACAAGTAGAGAGAGAGAGAGAGACAGAGAGAGAGACAGAGACAGAGAGAGAGAGAGAGAGAGAGAGAGAGAGAGAGAGGGAGGGAGAGAGAGAAAGGGAGGGAGGGAGGGAGGGAGAGAGAAAGGGAGGGAGGGAGAGAGAGAGAGAAAGAAAGAGAGAGAGAGAGAGGGAGAGAGAGAGAAAGGGAGGGAGAGAGAGAGAGAGACAGAAAGACAGAGAGAGAGAGAGAGAGAGAGAGAGAGAGAGAAAGGGAGGGAGGGAGGGATATCAACAGAAATAGAGAGTGTGTGACAGAGATAAAGAGAGAGAGCAGTAGAGGGAGAGTGAAAGAGCCTCAGAGCACTAATTCAGACCCAGCAGCTCTGTGGTCGGTGACACTTGTTCAACCCTTCTGAGGATGCGAAACAAACAACCAACAAGCCTTCACTGATGCCTCGGACACGTCAAAATTGCGGTGGAAAAAAAAGAAGAAGAAACAACAATAACGAAGAGCGGACAAGATTAATGGGTCGATGGACAAAATATAACTCTCCACATCGGGGCATCTGTCTTTCTCTCACACGTCCCCTCTCTTTTCCTCTGCTCTCTCCCGCTCCCTCTCTCTTCGTCTTCGTTTGTTCGTTTTGGTGGAGAGCCGAGCGGGACTTTATCAGTGTGTCGAATGATGTTAGAGCTCCAGACTCACACATGTGGTCTGAGGGCCAAGGGAGGCTGGAGACTGTGCCATCTGCAGATGCCCATGGTATGAGTGATAAACTAATCATGACAGTAGGTACCCCCATCACTACGGTGCCAGGGAGCACTCACCCACTATCAAACCACCAGTGCCTGTCACACCCTGCTGACCCACCTGATGAAAACACATGTCAATGTGCCTGATGTTCAACGCCAATGTCTTTTTTGGTTATATCGGCAGAAAGTAATTCATGTACAGTTTTGTACAGAGTGTGAGCTTATAGTGTGAGTCTATCTATTAAGAGCAGACAGTGCTCAGAGTACTATCAATAGCTTGCAGTATAACGACTCATTAAATCAGTACGTAATGAACCCTTAAAGCCCCTCAAGTCATGTCAATCACTAGTTGACCCAAATGTCTGATTTAAATTGGAATAGAACAGTCTATTTTCAAACATGAAGGAGAATCGGGTCATTTTTCGGCACTGGCTTCTCCAAACCGTTTTCCTGCCTGCCCCCATTGTTTGACCTGTATTGTGCTGGAATGCTCATGACATTGAATGACATTGTGAAATACAATCCTTAGGATGAAAGTGCACTCAGAGAAGACCGGCTAAGATTATGGAGGGAAAAAGCAACTGACATCTTGTCTATTCTTTCATTCACGGAGGAAAATAATATTTACTATGAGTTGTCATGGTCAAAGTACTTGTCGAGCCGATTTAGAACTGAAAATACTGTTTGTCATGGTATTACAAAAGCCAATGCAGGCACCTTGAAGACAATGGCTTTGCCCTTGGAGGCATTGCTACACACTTAGACCGAGCAGAGCTTTGTAAAAACCAGAAACACATGACTGCTTCAGTCTGCTTCAGAGGTAGGGAACTGGGAATGGGTTAGCTAATGTGTGTGTGTGCATGTGTGTGAGAGAGAGAGCAAGAGATAAGGGAACGGGCTTGTGGGGAATTAATGAGATGAACTTTAGCCATCTCTCCGTCAGGGCTCAACTCGCACCGCTCCGCTCTGTGTGTGTGTTTGTGCGTGCGCATATACACATCCAAGAGGTTTCCGCTGGTATGACACATGTATACAATGTGACTGTTTTGTTTCAACGAAGTTGCACAAAAGGTTGCTAGATGAGGAGAGAGAAGGCAGAACAAAACAGAGTGAGACCTGGAGGACAGTAGTGACAGGTAGAGCATGGGTAGTGAGAAGAAGAGGGAGGAGAGAAAGCAGAGTCAGAGAGGAAAGTCAGGAGGAGAGATGGAAAGGCTGTGTGCCACCTAGCTCTGTCAGAGAAGAGAGAGAGGGGGGGTGAGATAGAGAGAGAGGAGGGATAGAGAAAAAGGAGAGCGATAGAGGCTTACCTGTGGAGTCTCTGCCTGCTCCAGCAACTCTCCAAACTCTTCATAGTCTTCATCATCAGGCTCTTCTCCAGACAGCCTCGCTGCCCGCGCCATGAAGTAGGGGGGCAGCTCCCCGATGGCTGTGCCTGCTCCCTACACACACACACACACAACCTTTCACAATACAAGTATAATACAATACACATATTTTCAATTTGTCGGGTCAATTAGGGTGTTATTAGTTTGGATCAAACTATATCAATATCCAACATCCTAAATAGCTTTCAATTATAAGACGGTATCACTCGCCAAATTGTGAAGAAAGACGGAAGAGATTTGAGTGAAACAAATCCTCATCCCAGGCAGGTTCAGTGGGTTCATTCCTCCAGGAACACGAGGATGAGGAGGGAGCACAGAGCAACAGACTTAATTAACACAATGAAAAACCTGCAGAGAAAACGAGTGCTTTGGAATTGCTCATAGCTCATTATGGTAATGTTTTCAGGCACAGAAAACGCTGTAAGAAGGGGTGGGGTGAGGGGGGTGAGGAAAGGAGGGAGGTTATGCAGTGAGGTGGGTGAGGGAGGTGGGAGAAGGGAGGGTTAGGGTGAGGGAGGGAGGGGGGTGAGGGAGGGAGAGAGGGGATGGATGGGGGAGGGAGGGGTGATGGGATACTTAAGCTGGACATCCTGTTCCATGTCAACACAGCAGTCTTTGATGAAACCTGCCAGTTTGCTCATAATGCAGACGTGCCCTAATCTCCAGGGCAGCTGTTCTATTCACTGCACTATGTGTGTGTGTGTGTGTGTGTGTGTGTGTGTGTGTGTGTGTGTGTGTGTGTGTGTGTGTGTGTGTGTGTGTGTGTTTGCATGTGTGTGTTTGCGTGTGTGTGTGTGTTTGTGTAGGTGTGTGTTTGAGAGGGGAGGGAGAGGCGAGTGACACAGAGAGGGAAGGGCGAGAGGGGAGGGCCAGAAGAGAGGGCCAGAGGGGAGGGCCAGAGGGGAGAGGGAGAGGGGAGGGCCAGAGGAGAGGGCCAGAGGGGAGGGCCATAGGGGAGAGGGAGAGTGGAGTGCCAGAGGGGAGGGCCTAGAGGAGAGGGCCAGAGGAGATGGCCAGAGGAGAGGGCCAGAGGAGAGGGCCAGAGGAGAGGGCCAGAGGGGAGGGCCAGGGGGGGGAGAGGGGGGAGGGCCAGAGGAGAGGGCCAGAGGGGAGGGCCAGAGGGGAGAGGGGAAGGCCAGAGGGGAGAGGGAGAGGAGAGGGCCAGAGGAGAGGGCCAGAGGGGAGAGGGAGAGGGGAGGGCCAGAGGGGAGGGCCAGAGGGGAGGGCCAGAGGTGAGGGCCAGAGGAGAGGGCCAGAGGGGAGGGCCAGAGGGGAGAGGGGAGGGCCAGAGGAGAGGGCCAGAGGGGAGAGGGGAGAGGGGTGGGCCAGAGGAGAGGGCCAGAGGGGAGAGGGAGAGGGGAGGGCCAGAGGGGAGAGGGAGAGGGGAGGGCCAGAGGGAAGGGCCAGAGGAGAGGGCCAGAGGGGAGGGGAGAGGGAGAGGGAGGGCCAAGGGGGAGAGGGAGAGGGGAGGACCAGAGGGGAGAGGGGAGGGCCAGAGGAGAGAGGGGAGGGCCAGAGGAGAGAGGGGAGGGCCAGAAGAGAGAGGTGAGGGCCAGAGGGAGAGGGGAGAGGGAGAGGGGAGGGGGGCAGAGGGGAGAGGTGAGGGCCAGAGTGGAGAGGGAGAGGAGAGGGCCAGAGGGCAGAGCGACAGGGCCAGAGGAGAGAGGGGAGAGGGAGAGGGGAGGGCCAGAGGAGAGAGGGGAGGCCAGAGTGGAGAGGGAGAAGGGAGGGCCAGAGGGGAGGGCCAGAGGAGAGAGGGGAGGGGGGAGGGCCAGAGGGGAGAGGGGGGGGCCAGAGGAGAGAGGGGAGGGCCAGAGGGGAGGGCCAGAAGGGAGAGGGGAGGGCCAGAGGAGAGAGGGAGGGCCAGAGGAGAGAGGGGAGGTCAGAGGAGAGAGGGGAGGGCCAGAGGGGAGAGGGAGAGGGGAGGGCCAGAGGGGAGAGGGGAGGGCCAGAGGGGAGAGGGGAGAGGGGGAGGGCCAGAGGGGAGAGGGGAGAGGGGAGGGCCAGAGGAGAGAGGGGAGAGGGGAGGGCCAGAGGGGAGAGGGGAGAGGGGAGGGCCAGAGGAGAGAGGGGAGAGAGGGCCAGAGGAGAGGGGGAGAGGGGGTGGGCCAGAGGAGAGAGGGAGAGGGGGAGAGGGGAGGGCCAGATGGGAGGGCGAGAGGGGTGGGCCAGAGGAGGGAGGGGGAGAGGGGAGGGCCAGAGGGGAGGGCCAGAGGAGAGAGGAAGAGGGGAGGGCCAGAGGGCAGAGCGAGAGGGCCAGAGGAGAGAGGGAGAGGGGAGAGGGGAGGGCCAGAGGGAAGGGGAGAGGGGAGGGCCAGAGGACAGAGGGAGAGGGAGAGGGGTGGGCCAGAGGGGAGGGCGAGAGGGGGTGGGCCAGAGGAGGGAGGAGAGAGGGGAGGGCCAGAGGAGAGAGGGAGAGGGGGAGGGCCAGAGGGAGAGCGAGGGGCCAGAGGAGAGAGGGAGAGGGGAGGGCCAGAGGGGAGAGGGGAGGGCCAGAGGGGAGAGGGAGAGGGAGAGGGGAGGGCCAGAGGGGAGAGGGAGAGGGGGGGCCAGAGGATAGAGGGAGAGGGGAGGGCCAGAGAGGAGGGCGAGAGGGGTGGGCCAGAGGAGAGAGGAGAGAGGGGAGCTAAAGCTAAAGAAACCTATCTGCTCCACTGAAATCAGAGTCCCTGGTAAAATAGAAAAGGAATGGGAAAATCACACTTATCCTGGTGTAACTAAAACTATGATGGTAGAATACACCTGACCTTCACTCCTTCCCTCCTCGCCCCCCCCCTCCTCACTCACTCACTCACTCACTCACTCACTCACTCACTCACTCACTCACTCACTCACTCACTCACTCTGTTCCAGCGAAAGGGCCCCAGCAGCAGCAGTACTAAAGTAGTAGAAGTAGAGGTACTCTGTTCCCCACAGCCAGTAACATGTGAAATGTGAATAAACAAGAGTGAGATAACATCCTCCACTTCTCATTTTCGGTCAGTTTAGAGGAACATAAAAATCCCAAGTTCACCACAGGTCATAGAGATGAGTTCTCTCTTCTCAGACTTCACTGTTAACCATCTGTGTTGATCAGTAGAGCCAGTTTCACACTGAGAGGGAAGCTCTGAGGAAAGGGCCTGACACTGCCGACTCTCTGTAAATGAGCTGTGAATGCTGAGAATCCAGGAAGAGAAGTGCTGGTCATCATTGGGAAGCTGATACAGGCAGTTACCAGTTAGAGGTGGGCTCCCGAGTGGCGCAGCGGTCCAAGGCACTGCATCTCAGTGCTAGTGGTGTCACTACAGACCCTGGTTAGATTCCAGGCTGTATCACAACCGTCCGTGATTGGGAGTCCCATAGGGAGGCGCACAATTGGCCCAGCGTCATTAGGGTTTGGCCGGGGTAGGCCGTCATTGTAAGTAAGAATTTGTTCTTAACTGACTTGCCTAAATAAAGGTTCAAATAAATAGAGGTGTGAGGGTTGATAGGCTTTTGAGCATGGTGGTGGTAGTACCATGACAACTCTATGTCATGGCTGAGTCATTGTAGTGGTTACCATAGCCAACAGAGTCAGAATGCAACCAAAGTATCTGGTGAAGGGTTAACGTCTACCTGTGCCAGGGCTGGCTCTAGCTACAGAACTGTGTGTGATAGTGGTGTGACAGTGGTGTGTGTGCATGACAGCGGTGAAGGATTACAAACTGTCAGTATCATGTCCCCAGTACCTAACCACATGGCTGTTTGGTTAGAGGTGTGAAACCACCAGCAGTGTTAAGGGGAAATTCACCGTAAAAGGCTGGGCTTTTCTAAACCATCAGTGGGTATTATTGTACTGAATTGTCAATGATATCTCACTTAGCAATCACATGTTTTAGAAATAATCTTGACCTACAGTCAATGTTATTTTACTTTAACTCTTTGAGGCTTACTGATTATAAAGCATTTGTGCCAGTGAACCTGACATGTACCAATACGGATAGCTAAACCTCAGTTGAGGGGCATATGCACTGTGTGTAAAAGACTGTGTAAACTACTTTGTAGGAGACTGTGCATGTCGTCTGCGTGCGTTGACTGTTTGTAGATTGCATGTCTCGACTATTTGTCATGGGCTGTGCAGTTGACTGTGTGTTGACTGTGTACAGACTGTATGTAGAATAGACTCACCCACATGCAGGCCTCTAAGCGGACCTTGGAGACAATGGTCCAGAGGGAGATGCTTCCCTGTACAGCTGCTGCCACCCCCGCCAAGCCCTCCACACCCACTTGGGCCACGGCCTCTGTCCCCCCCAACAACACCTCTTCCTGGGGGCAGATGATCTGCTCGGGGTAGGGGGGTTCCGGGAAATCGACCGAACCACATTCATATGCTGCCAGGGTCACTGATGCTATGTGTGGACCCTGAGAGAGAGAGAGAGAGACGGAGAGAGAGAGACGAGTGGGAGGTCAGTTGTTGGAATTTATGACTCAACGGAAGCTTTCAGGGAGAGCCCTGGCAACATTTGCATTAAAAGAGGGAAGAACTCTTATGAAAATAGATCATATATAAAACCATGGAATAAGCCTTTGCTTAAAAGTACTTATATGAATGGTTATGGCAACTCCTCTGTCTTTCTCTGTAAGATTGAAACGTCATTTGCATTGCCTGCATGTCTCCTTTACCTTCCTGCCATTCATTCAATATGATTCAGATAGGGGGATTTACTAATGAGTTGTGAGTTATAAGGGATAAGGGGCGAGACACGACAGAGAAACCTCCTGCATGTTGTGGTAAAACAGGGGGAGGTGCTGGAGAAAGGGTTTGAGCCAAAAGGTGGGTCAAAACTCCCCTACTGAAACATCAAAGAACCCGAAACGAAAGCTGGGGACAAAAAACCGTTACACACACACACACACCCACACACACACACACACACACACACACACACACACACACTGAGAGCTGCACCTGTGACAAAGTGCGCCAAAAATAAAGAACTTGGAGACTTCAGAAAACATCGGTAGTGCTTTCCATTCACAGTGCAGTCTGAAAACATCTCCTCCCCATGGCCCCTTGGGTGACACTACACTCATAGAACTAATACTGAAATGACGTGGCAGCAGCATCGAAACGTCAGTCGGTTGACCCATATGGGGCGGAATATACAGACCTAGTAAGTGTTACTGTAAAAAACATATCTGAAGTGTGTATCTGTCAAGCGTGTGTATCTGTGAAGTGTGTATCTGTGAGATATGTATCTGTGAAGTGTGTGAATCTGTCAAGTGTGTATTTGTGAAATGTGTATCTGAGAAGCGTGAGTATCTGAGAATCGTGTGTATCTGAGAAGCATGTGATTCTCTGAAGCGTGTGTATCTGAGAAGCGTGTGACTCTGTAAAGTGTGTATCTGAGAAGCGTGTGTATCTGTAAAGTGTATATCTGTGAAATGTGTATCTGTTAAGCGTGTATCTGAGAAGCGTGTGTATCTGAGAAGCGTGTGTATCTGAGAAGCGTGTGTATCTGTAAAGCGTGTGTATCTGTAAAGCGTGTGTATCTGTAAAGCGTGTGTATCTGTATAGCGTGTGTATCTGTATAGCGTGTGTATCTGTGAAGCGTGTGTATCTGTGAAGCGTGTGTATCTGTGAAGCGTGTGTATCTGTGAAGCGTGTGTATCTGTGAAGCGTGTGTATCTGTGAAGCGTGTGTATCTGTGAAGCGTGTGTATCTGTAAAGCGTGTGTATCTGCAAAGTGTGTATCTGAGAAATGTGTATCTGTTAAGCGTGTGTATCTGAGAAGCGTGTGTATCTGAGAAGCGTGTGTATCTGAGAAGCGTGTGTATCTGAGAAGCGTGTGTATCTGTAAAGCGTGTGTATCTGTAAAGCGTGTGTATCTGTAAAGCGTGTGTATCTGAGAAGCGTGTGTATCTGTAAAAGATGTATCTGAGAAGCGTGTGTATCTGTAAAGCGCGTGTATCTGAAAAGTGTGTATCTGTAAAAGATGTATCTGAGAAGCGTGTGTATCTGAGAAGCGTGTGTATCTGAGAAGCGTGTGTATCTGTAAAGCGTGTGTATCTGAGAAGCGTGTGTATCTGAGAAGCGTGTGTATCTGAGAAGCGTGTGTATCTGAGAAGCGTGTGTATCTGTAAAGCGTGTGTATCTGAGAAGCGTGTGTATCTGTAAAATATGTATCTGAGAAGCGTGTGTATCTGAGAAGCGTGTGTATCTGAGAAGCGTGTGTATCTGAGAAGCGTGTGTATCTGTGAAGCGTGTGTATCTGAGAAGCGTGTGTATCTGTAAAAGATGTATCTGAGAAGCGTGTGTATCTGTAAAGCGCGTGTATCTGCAAAGTGTGTATCTGAGAAATGTGTATCTGTTAAGCGTGTGTATCTGAGAAGCGTGTGTATCTGAGAAGCGTGTGTATCTGAGAAGCGTGTGTACCTGAGAAGCGTGTGTATCTGTGAAGCGTGTGTACCTGAGAAGCGTGTGTATCTGAGAAGCGTGTGTATCTGAGAAGCGTGTGTACCTGTGAAGCGTGTGTACCTGTGAAGCGTGTGTATCTGAGAAGCGTGTGTATCTGAGAAGCGTGTGTATCTGAGAAGCGTGTGTATCTGAGAAGCGTGTGTATCTGAGAAGCGTGTGTACCTGTAAAGCGTGTGTACCTGAGAAGCGTGTGTATCTGTGAAGCGTGTACCTGAGAAGCGTGTACCTGAGAAGCGTGTGTATCTGTGAAGCGTGTGTATCTGTAAAGCGTGTGTATCTGTAAAGCGTGTGTATCTGTAAAGCGTGTGTATCTGTAAAGCGTGTGTATCTGTAAAGTGTGTATCTGTGAAATGTGTATCTGTTAAGCGTGTGTATCTGTGAAGTGTGTATCTGTGAAGCGTGTATCTGAGAAGCGTGTGTATCTGTGAAGCGTGTGTATCTGTGAAGCGTGTGTATCTGTGAAGCGTGTGTATCTGTGAAGCGTGTGTATCTTTGAAGCGTGTGTATCTGTAAAGCGTGTGTATCTGTAAAGCGTGTGTATCTGAGAAGCGTGTGTATCTGTAAAAGATGTATCTGAGAAGCGTGTGTATCTGTAAAGCGCGTGTATCTGCAAAGTGTGTATCTGAGAAATGTGTATCTGTTAAGCGTGTGTATCTGAGAAGCGTGTGTATCTGAGAAGCGTGTGTATCTGAGAAGCGTGTGTACCTGAGAAGCGTGTGTATCTGTGAAGCGTGTGTATCTGTAAAGCGTGTGTATCTGTAAAGCGTGTGTATCTGAGAAGCGTGTGTATCTGAGAAGCGTGTGTATCTGTAAAGCGTGTGTATCTGTGAAGCGTGTGTATCTGTAAAGCGTGTGTATCTGTAAAGCGTGTGTATCTGAGAAGCGTGTGTATCTGAGAAGCGTGTGTACCTGAGAAGCGTGTATCTGAGAAGCGTGTGTACCTGAGAAGCGTGTGTATCTGTGAAGCGTGTGTATCTGTAAAGCGTGTGTATCTGAGAAGCGTGTGTATCTGAGAAGCGTGTGTATCTGAGAAGCGTGTGTATCTGAGAAGCGTGTGTATCTGAGAAGCGTGTGTACCTGTAAAGCGTGTGTATCTGTAAAGCGTGTGTATCTGTAAAGCGTGTGTATCTGTAAAGCGTGTATCTGAGAAGCGTGTGTATCTGAGAAGCGTGTGTATCTCAGAAGCGTGTATATCTGTAAAGCGTGTGTATCTGTAAAGCGTGTGAATCTGTAAAGCGTGTATATCTGTAAAGTGTGTATCTGTGAAATGTGTATCTGTTAAGCGTGTTTATCTGTGAAGTGTGTATCTGAGAAGCTTGTGCATCTGTAAAGCGTGTATCTGTGAAGCGTGTGTATCTGTAAAGCGTGTGTATCTGAGAAGCGTGTATATCTGTAAAGCGTGTGTATCTGAGAAGCGTGTGTATCTGTAAAGCGTGTGTATCTGAGAAGCGTGTGTTTTTGAGAAGCGTGTATACATGTAAAGCGTGTGTATCTGAGAAGCGTGTGTATCTGTAAAGTGTATATCTGTAAAGCGTGTGTATCTGTAAAGTGTATATCTGTAAAGCGTGTGTATCTGAGAAGCGTGTGTTTTTGAGAAGCGTGTATACATGTAAAGCGTGTGTATCTGAGAAGCGTGTGTATCTGTAAAGTGTGTGTATCTGTAAAGTGTGTATCTGAGAAGCGTGTGTATCTGTGAAGCGTGTGTATCTGTAAAGCGTGTGTATCTGTGAAGCGTGTGTACCTGTAAAGTGTGTATCTGTGAAGCGTGTGTTTTGAGAAGCGTGTATACATGTAAAGCGTGTGTATCTGAGAAGCGTTTGTATCTGTAAAGTGTATATCTGTAAAGCGTGTGTATCTGAGAAGCGTGTATATCTCAGAAGCGTGTATATCTGAGAAGCGTGTGTATCTGTAAAGCGTGTGTATATGTTAAGTGTGTATCTGTAAAGTGTATGTATCTGTAAAATCTGCGTATCTGAGAAGCGTGTGTATCTGTAAAGCGTGTGTATCTGTAAAGTGTGTATCTGAGAAGCGTGTGTATCTGTAAAGTGTGTCTCTGAGAATCGTGTGTATCTGTGAAGCGTGTGTATCTGTGAAGCGTGTGTATCTGTGAAGCGTGTGTATCTGTGAAGCGTGTGTATCTGTAAAGCGTGTGTATCTGTAAAGCGTGTGTATCTGTAAAGCGTGTGTATCTGTAAAGCGTGTGTATCTGTGAAGCGTGTGTATCTGTAAAGTGTGTGTATCTGTAAAGTGTGTGTATCTGTAAAGTGTGTATCTGTAAAGCGTGTATATCTGTGAAGCGTGTGTATCTGTAAAGCGTGTGTATCTGTAAAGCGTGTGTATCTGTAAAGCGTGTGTATCTGTAAAGTGTGTGTATCTGTAAAGTGTGTATCTGAGAAGCGTGTGTATCTGTAAAGTGTGTATCTGTGAAGCGTGTGTATCTGTAAAGCGTGTGTATCTGTAAAGCGTGTGTATCTGTAAAGCGTGTGTATCTGTAAAGCGTGTGTATCTGTAAAGCGTGTGTATCTGTGAAGCGTGTGTATCTGTAAAGTGTGTGTATCTGTAAAGTGTGTATCTGAGAAGCGTGTGTATCTGTAAAGTGTGTCTCTGAGAATCGTGTGTATCTGAAGCGTGTGTATCTGTGAAGCGTGTGTATCTGTAAAGCGTGTGTATCTGTAAAGTGTGTATCTGTGAAATGTGTATCTGTTAAGCGTGTGTATCTGTGAAGTGTGTGAATATCTGAGAAGCGTGTGTATCTGTAAAGTGTGTGTATCTGTAAAGTGTGTGTATCTGTGAAGCGTGTGTATCTGTAAAGTGTATGTATCTGTAAAGTGTGCGTATCTGTAAAGCGTGTGTATCTGTAAAGCGTGTGTATCTGTAAAGTGTGTATCTGAGAAGCGTGTGTATCTGTAAAGTGTGTCTCTGAGAATCGTGTGTATCTGAGAAGCGTGTGTATCTGTGAAGCGTGTGTATCTGTGAAGCGTGTGTATCTGTAAAGCGTGTGTATCTGTAAAGCGTGTGTATCTGTAAAGCGTGTGTATCTGTAAAGCGTGTGTATCTGTAAAGCGTGTGTATCTGTAAAGTGTGTATCTGAGAAGCGTGTGTATCTGTAAAGTGTGTATCTGTGAAGCGTGTGTATCTGTGAAGCGTGTGTATCTGTAAAGCGTGTGTATCTGTAAAGCGTGTGTATCTGTAAAGCGTGTGTATCTGTAAAGCGTGTGTATCTGTGAAGCGTGTGTATCTGTAAAGTGTGTGTATCTGTAAAGTGTGTATCTGTTAAGCGTGTGTATCTGTGAAGTGTGTATCTGAGAAGCGTGTGTATCTGTAAAGCGTGTATCTGAGAAGCGTGTGTATCTGAGAAGCGTGTGTATCTGTAAAGCGTGTGTATCTGTGAAGCGTGTGTATCTGTAAAGTGTGTGTATCTGTAAAGTGTGTATCTGAGAAGCATGTGTATCTGTAAAGCGTGTATATCTGTAAAGCGTGTGTATCTGTAAAGTGTGTATCTGTGAAGCGTGTATATCTGAGAAGCGTGTTTATCTGTAAAGCGTGTGTATCTGAGAAGCGTGTGTATCTGTAAAGCGTGTGTATATGTTAAGTGTGTATCTGTAAAGTGTATGTATCTGTAAAGTGTGCGTATCTGAGAAGCGTGTGTATCTGTAAAGTGTGTATCTGAGAAGCGTGTATATCTGTAAAGCGTGTGTATCTGAGAAACGTGTGTATCTGTGAAGCGTGTGTATCTGAGAAGCGTGTGTATCTGAGAAGCGTGTGTATCTGAGAAGCGTGTGTATCTGTAAAGCGTGTGTATCTGAGAATCGTGTGTATCTGAGAAGCGTGTGTATCTGTGAAGCGTGTGTATCTGTGAAGCGTGTGTACCTGTAAAGCGTGTGTATCTGTGAAGCGTGTGTATCTGTAAAGCGTGTGTATCTGTGAAGCGTGTGTATCTGTGAAGCGTGTGTATCTGTAAAGCGGGTGTATCTGTAAAGCGTGTGTATCTGTAAAGTGTAAATCTGTGAAATGTGTATCTGTTAAGCGTGTGTATCTGTGAAGCGTGTATATGTGTAAAGCGTGTGTATCTGTAAAGTGTGTATCTGTGAAATGTGTATCTGTTAAGCGTGTGTATCTGTGAAGTGTGTATCTGAGAAGCGTGTGTATCTGTAAAGCGTGTATCTGAGAAGCGTGTGTATCTGTAAAGCGTGTATCTGAGAAGCGTGTGTATCTGAGAAGCGTGTGTATCTGAGAAGCGTGTGTATCTGTAAAGCGTGTGTATCTGTAAAGCGTGTGAATCTGTAAAGCGTGTATATCTGTAAAGTGTGTATCTGTGAAATGTGTATCTGTTAAGCGTGTTTATCTGTGAAGTGTGTATCTGAGAAGCTTGTGCATCTGTAAAGCGTGTATCTGTGAAGCGTGTGTATCTGTAAAGCGTGTGTATCTGTAAAGCGTGTGTATCTGAGAAGCGTGTGTATCTGTAAAGCGTGTGTATCTGAGAAGCGTGTGTTTTTGAGAAGCGTGTATACATGTAAAGCGTGTGTATCTGAGAAGCGTGTGTATCTGTAAAGTGTGTGTATCTGTAAAGTGTGTATCTGAGAAGCATGTATATCTGAGAAGCGTGTATATCTGTGAAGCGTGTGTTTTTGAGAAAGCGTGTATACATGTAAAGCGTGTGTATCTGAGAAGCGTGTGTATCTGTAAAGTGTATATCTGTAAAGCGTGTGTATCTGAGAAGCGTGTATATCTGAGAAGCGTGTATATCTGTAAAGCGTGTGTATCTGAGAAACGTGTGTATATGTAAAGCGTGTGTATCTGAGAAGCGTGTGTTTTTGAGAAGCGTGTATACATGTAAAGCGTGTGTATCTGAGAAGCGTGTGTATCTGTAAAGTGTATATCTGTAAAGCGTGTGTATCTGAGAAGCGTGTATATCTCAGAAGCGTGTATATCTGAGAAGCGTGTGTATCTGTAAAGTGTGTATCTGTTAAGTGTGTATCTGTAAAGTGTATGTATCTGTAAAGTGTGTATCTGAGAAGCGTGTGTATCTGTGAAGCGTGTGTATCTGTAAAGCGTGTGTATCTGTGAAGCGTGTGTACCTGTAAAGTGTGTATCTGTGAAGCGTGTGTATCTGTGAAGCGTGTGTATCTGTGAAGCGTGTGTATCTGTGAAGCGTGTGTATCTGTGAAGCGTGTGTATCTGTAAAGCGTGTGTATCTGTAAAGCGTGTGTATCTGTAAAGCGTGTGTATCTGTAAAGCGTGTGTATCTGTAAAGTGTGTGTATCTGTAAAGTGTGTATCTGAGAAGCGTGTGTATCTGTAAAGTGTGTATCTGAGAAGCGTGTGTATCTGTAAAGTGTGTCTCTGAGAATCGTGTGTATCTGTGAAGCGTGTGTATCTGTGAAGCGTGTGTATCTGTGAAGCGTGTGTATCTGTGAAGCGTGTGTATCTGTAAAGCGTGTGTATCTGTAAAGCGTGTGTATCTGTAAAGCGTGTGTATCTGTAAAGCGTGTGTATCTGTAAAGCGTGTGTATCTGTAAAGTGTGTGTATCTGTAAAGTGTGTATCTGAGAAGCGTGTGTATCTGTAAAGTGTGTATCTGTGAAGCGTGTGTATCTGTGAAGCGTGTGTATCTGTAAAGCGTGTGTATCTGTAAAGCGTGTGTATCTGTAAAGCGTGTGTATCTGTAAAGTGTGTGTATCTGTAAAGTGTGTATCTGAGAAGCGTGTGTATCTGTAAAGTGTGTATCTGTGAAGCGTGTGTATCTGTAAAGCGTGTGTATCTGTAAAGCGTGTGTATCTGTAAAGCGTGTGTATCTGTAAAGCGTGTATATCTGTGAAGCGTGTGTATCTGTAAAGCGTGTGTATCTGTAAAGTGTGTATCTGAGAAGCGTGTGTATCTGTAAAGTGTGTCTCTGAGAATCGTGTGTATCTGAGAAGCGTGTGTATCTGTGAAGCGTGTGTATCTGTAAAGCGTGTGTATCTGTAAAGTGTGTATCTGTGAAATGTGTATCTGTTAAGCGTGTGTATCTGTGAAGTGTGTATCTGAGAAGCGTGTGTATCTGTAAAGTGTGTGTATCTGTAAAGTGTGTGTATCTGTGAAGCGTGTGTATCTGTAAAGTGTATGTATCTGTAAAGTGTGCGTATCTGTAAAGCGTGTGTATCTGTAAAGCGTGTGTATCTGTGAAGTGTGTATCTGAGAAGCGTGTGTATCTGTAAAGTGTGTCTCTGAGAATCGTGTGTATCTGAGAAGCGTGTGTATCTGTGAAGCGTGTGTATCTGTGAAGCGTGTGTATCTGTAAAGCGTGTGTATCTGTAAAGCGTGTGTATCTGTAAAGCGTGTGTATCTGTAAAGCGTGTGTATCTGTAAAGCGTGTGTATCTGTAAAGCGTGTGTATCTGAGAAGCGTGTGTATCTGTAAAGTGTGTATCTGTGAAGCGTGTGTATCTGTGAAGCGTGTGTATCTGTAAAGCGTGTGTATCTGTAAAGCGTGTGTATCTGTAAAGCGTGTGTATCTGTAAAGCGTGTGTATCTGTGAAGCGTGTGTATCTGTAAAGTGTGTATCTGTGAAGTGTGTATCTGTTAAGCGTGTGTATCTGTGAAGCGTGTATCTGAGAAGCGTGTGTATCTGTAAAGCGTGTATCTGAGAAGCGTGTGTATCTGAGAAGCGTGTGTATCTGTAAAGCGTGTGTATCTGTGAAGCGTGTGTATCTGTAAAGTGTGTGTATCTGTAAAGTGTGTATCTGAGAAGCATGTGTATCTGTAAAGCGTGTATATCTGTAAAGCGTGTGTATCTGTAAAGTGTGTATCTGTGAAGCGTGTATATCTGAGAAGCGTGTTTATCTGTAAAGCGTGTGTATCTGAGAAGCGTGTGTATCTGTAAAGCGTGTGTATATGTTAAGTGTGTATCTGTAAAGCGTTTGTATCTGTAAAGTGTATGTATCTGTAAAGTGTGCGTATCTGAGAAGCGTGTGTATCTGTAAAGTGTGTATCTGAGAAGCGTGTGTATCTGTAAAGTGTATATCTGTAAAGCGTGTGTATCTGAGAAACGTGTGTATCTGTAAAGCGTGTGTATCTGAGAAGCGTGTGTATCCGAGAAGCGTGTGTATCTGAGAAGCGTGTATATCTGTAAAGCGTGTGTCTCTGAGAATCGTGTGTATCTGAGAAGCGTGTGTATCTGTGAAGCGTGTGTATCTGTGAAGCGTGTGTATCTGTAAAGCGTGTGTATCTGTGAAGCGTGTGTATCTGTAAAGCGTGTGTATCTGTGAAGCGTGTGTATCTGTGAAGCGTGTGTATCTGTAAAGCGTGTATATCTGTAAAGTGTGTGTATCTGTAAAGTGTAAATCTGTGAAATGTGTATCTGTTAAGCGTGTGTATCTGTGAAGCGTGTATATGTGTAAAGCGTGTGTATCTGTAAAGTGTGTTTCTGTGAAATGTGTATCTGTTAAGCGTGTGTATCTGTGAAGTGTGTATCTGAGAAGCGTGTGTATCTGTAAAGCGTGTATCTGAGAAGCGTGTGTATCTGTAAAGCGTGTATCTGAGAAGCGTGTGTATCTGTGAAGCGTGTGTATCTGTAAAGTGTGTGTATCTGTAAAGTGTGTGTATCTGTGAAGTGTGTATCTGAGAAGCGTGTGTATCTGTAAAGCGTGTATCTGAGAAGCGTGTGTATCTGTAAAGCGTGTGTATCTGAGAAGCGTGTGTATCTGAGAAGCGTGTGTATCTGTAAAGCGTGTGTATCTGAGAAGCGTGTGTATCTGAGAAGCGTGTGTATCTGAAGCGTGTATATCTGTAAAGCGTGTGTATCTGAGAAGCGTGTGTATCTGTAAAGTGTGTATCTGAGAAGCGTGTGTATCTGTAAAGTGTATATCTGTAAAGCGTGTGTATCTGTAAAGTGTATATCTGTAAAGCGTGTGTATCTGAGAAACGTGTGTATATGTAAAGCGTGTGTATCTGAGAAGCGTGTGTTTTTGAGAAGCGTGTATACATGTAAAGCGTGTGTATCTGAGAAGCGTGTGTATCTGTAAAGTGTATATCTGTAAAGCGTGTGTATCTGAGAAGCGTGTATATCTCAGAAGCGTGTATATCTGAGAAGCGTGTGTATCTGTAAAGCGTGTGTATATGTTAAGTGTGTATCTGTAAAGTGTATGTATCTGTAAAGTGTGCGTATCTGAGAAGCGTGTGTATCTGTAAAGTGTGTATCTGAGAAGCGTGTATATCTGTAAAGCGTGTGTATCTGAGAAACGTGTGTATCTGAGAAGCGTGTGTATCTGAGAAACGTGTGTATCTGTGAAGCGTGTGTATCTGTGAAGCGTGTGTATCTGTAAAGCGTGTATCTGAGAAGAGTGTGTATCTGAGAAGTGTGTGTATCTCAGAAGCGTGTATATCTGTAAAGCGTGTGTATCTGAGAAGCGTGTATATCTCAGAAGCGTGTATATCTGAGAAGCGTGTGTATCTGTAAAGTGTGTATCTGTGAAATGTGTATCTGTTAAGCGTGTTTATCTGTGAAGTGTGTATCTGAGAAGCTTGTGCATCTGTAAAGCGTGTATCTGTAAAGCGTGTGTATCTGTAAAGCGTGTGTATCTGAGAAGCGTGTATATCTGTAAAGCGTGTGTATCTGAGAAGCGTGTGTATCTGTAAAGCGTGTGTATCTGAGAAGCGTGTGTTCTGTAAAGCGTGTGTATCATGTAAAGCGTGTGTATCTGAAGCGTGTGTATCTGTAAAGCGTGTGTATCTGTGTAAAGCGTGTGTATCTGAGAAGCATGTATATCTGAGAAGCGTGTATATCTGTGAAGCGTGTGTTTTTGAGAAGCGTGTGTATCTGTAAAGCGTGTGTATCTGAGAAGCGTGTGTATCTGTAAAGTGTATATCTGTAAAGAGTGTGTATCTGAAAGCGTGTATATCTGAGAAGCGTGTATATCTGTAAAGTGTGTGTATCTGAGAAACGTGTGTATATGTAAAGCGTGTGTATCTGAGAAGCGTGTGTTTTTGAGAAGCGTGTATACATGTAAAGCGTGTGTATCTGAGAAGCATGTGTATCTGTAAAGTGTATATCTGTAAAGCGTGTGTATCTATAGAAGCGTGTATATCTGAGAAGCGTGTGTATCTGAGAAGCGTGTGTATCTGTAAAGCGTGTGTATCTGTAAAGCGTGTGTATCTGTAAAGTGTGTATCTGTGAAAGCGTGTGTATCTGTAAAGTGTGCGTATCTGTGAAGCGTGTGTATCTGTAAAGCGTGTGTATCTGTAAAGTGTGTATCTGAGAAGCGTGTGTATCTGTAAAGTGTGTCTCTGAGAATCGTGTGTATCTGAGAAGCGTGTGTATCTGTGAAGCGTGTGTATCTGTGAAGCGTGTGTATCTGTGAAGCGTGTGTATCTGTAAAGCGTGTGTATCTGTAAAGCGTGTGTATCTGTAAAGCGTGTGTATCTGTAAAGCGTGTGTATCTGTAAAGCGTGTGTATCTGTAAAGCGTGTGTATCTGTAAAGTGTGTATCTGAGAAGCGTGTGTATCTGTAAAGTGTGTATCTGTGAAGCGTGTGTATCTGTGAAGCGTGTGTATCTGTAAAGCGTGTGTATCTGTAAAGCGTGTGTATCTGTAAAGCGTGTGTATCTGTAAAGCGTGTGTATCTGTAAAGCGTGTGTATCTGTGAAGCGTGTGTATCTGTAAAGTGTGTGTATCTGTAAAGCGTGTGTATCTGTAAAGTGTGTGTATCTGTAAAGTGTGTGTATCGGTAAAGTGTGTGTATCTGTAAAGTGTGTATCTGAGAAGCGTGTGTATCTGAGAAACGTGTGTATCTGAGAAGCGTGTGTATCTGAGAAGCGTGTGTATCTGAGAAGCGTGTGTATCTGTAAAGTGTGTCTCTGAGAATCGTGTGTATCTGAGAAGCGTGTGTATCTGTGAAGCGTGTGTATCTGTGAAGCGTGTGTATCTGTGAAGCGTGTGTATCTGTAAAGCGTGTGTATCTGTAAAGCGTGTGTATCTGTAAAGCGTGTGTATCTGTAAAGCGTGTGTATCTGTAAAGTGTGTGTATCTGTAAAGTGTGTATCTGAGAAGCGTGTGTATCTGTAAAGTGTGTATCTGTGAAGCGTGTGTATCTGTGAAGCGTGTGTATCTGTAAAGCGTGTGTATCTGTAAAGCGTGTGTATCTGTAAAGCGTGTGTATCTGTAAAGCGTGTGTATCTGTGAAGCGTGTGTATCTGTAAAGTGTGTGTATCTGTAAAGCGTGTGTATCTGTAAAGTGTGTATCTGTGAAATGTGTATCTGTTAAGCGTGTGTATCTGTGAAGCGTGTATCTGAGAAGCGTGTGTATCTGTAAAGCGTGTATCTGAGAAGCGTGTGTATCTGTAAAGCGTGTATCTGAGAAGCGTGTGTATCTGAGAAGCGTGTGTATCTGTAAAGCGTGTGTATCTGTAAAGCGTGTGTATCTGTAAAGCGTGTGTATCTGTAAAGTGTGTATCTGTGAAGCGTGTGTATCTGAGAAGCATGTGTATCTGTAAAGCGTGTATATCTGTAAAGCGTGTGTATCTGTAAAGTGTGTATCTGTGAAATGTGTATCTGTTAAGCGTGTGTATCTGTGAAGTGTGTATCTGAGAAGCGTGTGTATCTGTAAAGCGTGTATCTGAGAAGCGTGTGTATCTGTAAAGCGTGTATCTGAGAAGCGTGTGTATCTGTGAAGCGTGTGTATCTGTATCTGAGAAGCATGTGTATCTGTAAAGCGTGTTTATCTGTAAAGCGTGTGTATCTGTAAAGTGTGTATCTGTGAAATGTGTATCTGAGAAGCGTGTGTATCTGTAAAGCGTGTATCTGAGAACCGTGTGTATCTGTAAAGCGTGTGTATCTGTAAAGTGTGTGTATCTGTAAAGCGTGTGTATCTGTAAAGTGTGTATCTCTGAAGCGTGTGTATCTGAGAAGCATGTGTATCTGTAAAGCCTGTATATCTGTAAAGCGTGTGTATCTGTGAAGCGTGTGTATCTGTGAAGTGTGTGTGTGTTTCTGTGAAACATGTATCTGTGAAGTGTGTGTGTGTATCTGTGAAACATGTATCTGTGAAGTGTGTGTATCTGTGAAAGCAGCAGTCCGTCTGAGAGACAGAGTTGACTGGTTACTGATAGGCAGGTGCATGAGCCCAGCGTGCCTCTGCTCTGAGGAGTGTCTTTGACATTGTGTCATCCTGTTTACATTCTTGCTTGTTGTTTATTTACTCTTTTAAATATGCTTCCAGTCAGAGAATGGAGGGAGAGGAGGGGAGAGGAGGGTGGATAAGAGTAGTGTGTCTCTTTGATGTGTGGTGGCACTAGTGAAAGTTTGTTTGAACAGACTAACAGAGCTAATACTCCCTCGACAAGTTCAGACAAGATGACTCTCAATATCACCACTGCCAAAAAAAGAGACTCCTAGACCACACAAACACATACCGTAGAAGATTACACATACACACACTTTGAGATCCATGAACGAAAGCACACACTTTTTACACAAGAAAAAGACATGTCCAAAAAGAATACTGAGAAACTCTGAAATGTGAAAACAGGGTACCCATAAGTACCCATAAAACTGACCTTTGCGATCAGTGTCCTTTCCATGGGACGGTTGAGCTAATGTAGGCTAATGTGATTAGCATGAGGTTGTAAGTAACAAGAAAATTTCCCAGGACACAGACATCTGGTATTGACCGAATGATTATCAAGAATTTAAGCTAACTACACAGTCCAATTTACAGTAGCTATTACAGTGAAAGCTTACCATGCTATTGTTTGAGGAGAGTGCACAATGTTGAACAGAAAAAGTTATCAACAAGCAAATTAGGCATATTTGGGCAGTCTTTTTAGACATTTTTGTACAGAAATACAATGGTTCATTGGACCAGTCTAAAACTTTGCACATACACTGCTGCCATCTCGTGGCAAAAATGTATATTGCACCTGGGCTGGAATTATATATTATGGCCTTTCTCTTGCATTTCAAAGATAATGGTGCAAAAAAATAAAACAAAGAAAAACAACCATTCTTTTTTACCAGATCTATTGTGTTATATTCTCCTACATTCCTTTCATATTTCCACAAACTTCAAAGTGTTTCCTTTCAAATGGTACCAAGAACATGCATATCCTTGTTTCAGGCACTGAGGTACAGGCAGTTAGATTTGAGTATATCATTTTAGGCCAAAATGTAAAAAAAGGTGCGGATCCTTAAGAGGTTCACATTTATAAACATGGGTAGTTCTGAAGAGTGTGCCAGTGTGCGTGCATATCTGTGTTTGTGAGGACATACAGTGCCTTCGGGAAGTATTCAGACTCCTTGACTTTTTCCACATTTTGTTACGGTACAGCCTTATTCTAAAATTGATTAAATAGTTTTCCCCCTCCTTATCAATCTACACACAATAAATACCCCATAATGACAAAGCAAAAACTGTTTTATTTTTTATTCAGTACTTTGTTGAAGCACCTTCGGCAGCTATTACAGCATTGAGTCTTCTTAGGTATGATGCTGCACCTGTATTTGGGGAGTTTCTTCCATTCATCTCCGCAGATCCTGTCAAGCTCTGTCAGGTTGGATGGGGAGCGTTGCTGCACTGCTATTTTCAGGTCTCTCCAGAATGTTCGATCGGGTTCAAGTCCAGGCCACTCAAGGACATTCAGAGACTTCTCCCGAAGCCACTCCTTCGTCATCTTGGCTGTGTGCTTAGGGTCTCTGTCCTGTTGGAAGGTGATCTCTCTGTACTTTGTTCCATTCATCTTTCCCTCAATCCTGACTAGTCTCCCAGTCCCTGCCGCTGAAAAACATCCCCACAGCATGATGCTGCCACCACCATGCTTCACCATAGGGATTGTGCCAGGCTTCCTCCAGACCTTTTCTCTGTATACATCAGTGATGTCGCTCTTGCTGTGGGTGATTCTCTGATCCACCTCTACGCAGATGACACCATTCTGTATACTTCTGGCCCTTCTTTGGACACTGTGTTAACTAACCTCCAAACGAGTTTCAATGCCATACAACTCTCCTTCTGTGGCCTCCAACTGCTCTTAAATACAAGTAAAACTAAATGCATGCTTTTCAACCGATAGCTGCCCACACCTGCTCTCCCTTCCAGCATCACTACTCTGGACGGTTCTGAATTACAATATGTGGACATCTACAAATAACTAGGTGTCTGGTTAGACTGTAAATTCTCCTTCCAGACTCACATTAATCTCCAATCCAAATTTAAATCTAGAATCGGCATCCTATTTCACAACAAAGCATCCTTCACTCATGCTGCCAAACATACCCTCGTAAAACTGACTATCCTACCGACCCTTGACTTTGGCGATGTCATTTACAAAATAGCCTCCACACTCTACTCAGCAAATTGGATGCAGTCTATCACAGTGCCATCCATTTTGTCCCCAAAGCCCCATATACTACCCACCACTGCGACCTGTATGCTCTCGTTGGCTGGTCCTCGCTTCATATTCGTCACCAAACCCACTGGCTCAAGGTCATCTATAAGTCTTTGCTAGGTAAAGCCCCGCCTTATCTCAGCTGGTCACCATAGCAGCACCCACCTGTAGCACGCGCTCCAGCAGGTATATTTCACTGGTCACCCCCAAAGCCAATTCCTCATTGGCCGCCTTTCCTTCCAGTTCTCTGCTACCAATGACTGGAACGAACTGCAAAAATCACTGAAGCTGGAGACTCATATCTCCCTCACTAATTTTAAGCACCAGCTGTCAGAGCAGCTCACAGATCACTGCACATAGCCCATTTGTAAATAGCCCATTCAACTACCTCATCCCCATACTGTTATTTATTTAATATTTTTTGCTCTTTTGCACTCCAGTATCTCTTTTTTTTGTGTGAATTTTACTTCCTTTTTCTCCCCAATTTCGGGGTATCCAATTGTTAGTAGTTACTATCTTGTCTCATCGCTACAACTCAAAGTGCTGTACAGAAACCCAGCCTAAAACCCCAAACAGCAAGCAATGCAGGTGTAGAAGCACATAAGGGGACGACAAGCGGATAAGAGGCAATCCGTAATTTCGATTAAGACATTAATGAGCGAGCTAGGACAGACGTAGTCAATATAACTATTTGTTCAGCACTTTTGAAATGCACAGCGACAGAATTCAGAACATGGGCCGTTCTTATAGTGTTCTCCCTGTAAGTCAGAACCGTAGGATAAATAAAAGGGAAGACAATGAAAGCTCTTACAATATTTGATGATTACATTTCTCTAAAATAGGTTATAGGCTACATGTGCACCACCAAGTCTGAACAGTAGGCGAAATGCAGCAAGGTGGCGCGGCGGTCCTTCATGAATTTTTTTTTTTTTTTTTCCTTCATGAATTCTCTGGATTTTAAATTTTTTTAACCTTTATTTAACTAGGCAAGTCAGTTAAGAACAAATTCTTATTTTCAATGACGGCCTAGGAACAGTGGGTTAACTGCCTGTTCAGGGGTAGAACGACAGATTTGAACCTTGTCAGCTCAGGGGTTTGAACTTGTAACCTTGCGGTTACTAGTCTAACGCTCTAACCACTAGGCTACCCTGCCCCCCCTTTATGGTGCTTTCGAAAAAACTGTGAACACGAAAAAAACAAGGTCGAATCATGATGATGTCATTGATCTTCTGTCACACCCTGATCTGTTTCAACTGTCCTTGTACTTGTCTCCACCCCCCTCCAGGTGTCACCCATCTTCCCCATTATCCCCTGGGAGTTTACACCTTTGTTTCTGTCTGTCTGTGCCAGTTTGTCTTGTTTGTCAAGTCAACCAGTGTTTTTGTCTCAGCTCCAGTTTTTCCCCAGTCTCTCTTTTTCTCATCCTCCTGGTTTTGACCCTTGCCTGTCCTGACTCTGAGCCCGCCTGCCTGACCACTCTGCCTGCCCCTGACCTTGAGCCTGCCTGCCGTCCTGTACCGTTTTGGACTCTGGCCCTGGCTATGAACTCGTCTGTCCCCGACCTACCTTTTGTCGATCCCTTGGATTATAATAAATACCAGAGCTCAAACCATCTGCCTCCTGTGTCTGCATCTGGGTCTCGTCTTGTGTCATTAAATCTTCAGGTCGTAGCTCTGGAAAGAGGCCGGATTTACAATGCCGAGTTGGATGACCGTTCAAAACATATTTTCCCAGTCGGAGCTCGTTTATTCCCGACTTCCTAGTTAACTTGACTTCAGTGAGTTCAAGACTTTGCAGTTCCCAGTTAACAGGTGTTTTGAGAGAGACACAATTCATGCTTCATTGACGGCATTGCCAATATTGAATGTTTATAATTTTAAACTTGGAAAAGAGCCCCTTACTCCTAGATTTGTGACCACACAGCCACTGTCACTGACTCCTTCCAAATCTCTCATTGTTGAGTTTGCGAATTCCAACTTGTTGTGTAATGTTTATGTCCTATGGCCGATGAGCACTGATAGGTTTTATCTATAATTCATCATTATTTATCTTCATATGATAAGGGTTGAAAAGGATTTGCCAGTAGAATGTCGACTTAATTCATGATGATGACTGCTAGCTAAGATTTTGAATGTATGATGTTGACATGATCAGTCCAATCAAAGCTACTCTACATATAACGTGATATGACATTATTTGATCTGTGGCCAATGATCTTGAGCCTTCTTGGATAGGCACTTCTAATGTAACTCTATGGCAGCACCCAAGGGGCTAGAATAGTCTACCCTTAGACTTTGCGGTGAAGTAGTGTCCCCATGAGTGACAGAACAATGAGCCAATCACGGCGCAACACTCCACATTTTCTGCTGGCTTGCCCCACCACCACAGAAAGCACTGAGCTAGGCTAAAACACCTGCATTTTGGAGCTGCCTTACTCAAGAAAACAAAAAAGAGACCATGTTTGTATGCAGCTTTATTAACTCAATTATAAATATGTTTTTTTTTACATTGTTTGCAAACTGATGAACCCCCATGTAACGTGTATTAATGCCAAAATAACATGCAAAACAGGCAAGCCTGTTTTTTTGTGTGAATTTTACTGAGGAGTGGATTTAGCCTGGCCACTCTACCAATAAAGGCTGGATTGGTGGAGTGCTGCAGAGATGGTTGTCCTTCTGGAAGGTTCTCCCATCTCCACAGAGGAACTCTAGAGCTCTGTCAGAGTGATCTGGTTCTTGGTCACCTCCTTGACCAAGGCCCTTCTCCCCCGACTGTTCAGTTTGGCCGGGTGGCCAGCTCTAGGAAGAGTCTCGTGGTTCCAAACTTCTTCCATTTAAGAATGATGGAGGCCACTGTGTTCTTTGGGACCTTCAATGCTGCAGACATTTTTTTGGTACCCTTCCCCAGATCTGTGCCTAGACACAATCCTGTCTCAGGGCTCTACGGACAATTCCTTCGACCTCATGCACTGTCAACTGTGGGACCTTATATACATTTAGTCAGGTGTGTGCCTTTCCAAATTATGTCCAATCAATTGAATTTACCAAAGGTGGACTCCAATCAAGTTGTAGAAACATCTCAAGGATGATCAATGGAAACAGGATGCGCGTGGGCTCAATTTACAGTCTCATAGCAAAGTTGGTTCTGTTTTTTATCTTTAATACATTAGCAAAAAATTCTAAAAACCTGTTTTTGCTTTTTCATTATGGACTGTTGATGGCAGATTGCTGAATATTTTCATTTATTTAATCCATCTTACAATAAGGTTGTAACGTAACAAAATGTATAAAATGTCAAGGGGTCTTAATACTTCCCAAAGGCACTATGTAGGAGTGGTGTGGTTTGTGACACATGTTCTACTCTACTCACAGTCAAAGGGCAGTCGGTTATTATGCAATATTACGCCAAAACAGTCTCGCGCTCTCTCCCAAGTGGCACATCGGTCTAAGGCACTGCATCTCAGTGCTAGAGGCGTCACTACAGACACCCTGGTTCGATTCCAGGATGTATCACAAATAAGAATTTGTTCTTAACCGACTTGCCTAGTTAAATAAAGGTTAAATAAAAAATGAATCTATTTCAATTTAAGGGGCTTTATAGGCATAGGAAACATATGTTTACATTGCCAAAGCAAGTAAAATAGATAATAAACTAATGTGAAATAAACAAGAAATGTACAGTAAACATTACTCACAAAAATCCAAAGGAATAAAGACATTTCAAACGTCATATATCTATATACAGTGTTGTAATGATGTGCAAAAGGGAATAGAAATAAACATAAATATAGGTTGTATTTACAATGGTGTTTGTTCTTCACTGGTTGCCCTTTTCTTGTGGCAACAGGTAACACATCTTGCAGCTGTGGTGGCACACTGTGGTATTCCACCCAATAGATATGGGAGTTTATCAAAAATTGATTTGTTTTCAAATTCTTTGTGGGTCTGTGTATTCTGAGGGAAATATATGTGTCTCTAATATGGTGATACATTTGGCAGGTGATTAGGAAGTGCAGCTCAGTTTCCACCTAATTTTGTTGGCAGTGTGCACATAGCCTGTCTTCTCTTGAGAGCCAGGTCTGCCTTCGGTGGCCTTTCTCAATAGCAAGGCTATGCTCACTGAGTCTGTACATAGTCAAAGCTTTCCTTAATTTTGGGTCAGTCACAGTGATCTGTGTACTCTCTGTTTAGGGACAAATAGCATTCTAGTTTGCTCTGTTTTTTTGTTAATTCTTTCCAATGTGTCAAGTAATTAACTTTTTGTTGTTTTGTCATGATTTGGTTGGGTCTAATTGTGTTGCTGTCCTTGGGCTCTGTGCGGTCTGTTTGTGTTTGTGAACAGAGCCCCAGGATCAGCTTGCATAGGGGACTCTTCTCAAAGTTAATTTCTCTGTAGGTGATGGCTATATTACGGAAGGTTTGGGAATCTCTTACTTTTAGGTGGTTGTAGAATTTAACGGCTCTTTTCTGAATTTTGATAAGGATATTTTTGCAGAATTCTGTATGCACTCTCAATTTGGTGTTTGTCCCATTTTGTGAATTCCTGGTTGGTGAGTGGACCCAACTGGACCTTTTTTTGGAACACCATTATTTTTGTCTTACTGAGATTTACTGTCATGCCCAGGTCTAACAGAATCTGTGCAGAAGGTCTAGGTGCTGCTGTAGGCACTCCTTGGTTGGTGACAGAAGCACCAGATCATCAGCAAACAGTAGACTTCAGATTGTAGTCGGGTGAGGCCGGGTGCTGCAGACTGTTCTAGTGCCCTTTCCAATTCATTGATATATATATGATGAAGAGGGTGAGGCTTAAGCTGCATCCTGTCTCAGCCCCCGGCCCTGTAGAGAGAAATGTGTGTTTTCTGCCAATTTTAACCGCACACTTGTTGTTTGTGTACATGGATTTTATAATGTCATATGTTTTTCCCCCCAACACCACTTTCCATCAATTTGTAAAGCAGACCCTCATGCCAAATTGAGTCGAAAGCTTTTTTTAAATAAACAAAGCATGAGAAGACTTTGTCTTTGTTTTGGTCTCCTCCCTTTCTGAGTACATTAGGGTGGGGCCAGGAATCAGGACAGCCAGGATAGAGCAGTAAATCAAAAGCCTGTAAGGAGAGAGTGTGTGTGAAATGTTCTCACTGAGGTCTTCTCTGGGGCAGGTGCACTTCCCTGCAAGACTCAATACTAGATCACTTATCTAAGATGTTGACTGAGTGGGAACACTTCTGACGTGGCTTTATCATTTTCCTCAAGAACATGGATTCACAATCATCCCTGAAAATATGACTCACAAATCAACACAATTTCCCTGAAAGAGGGAGAAAGAACACATTTCCTGACCCCAAAACATAACACAGGAAACTCCCATGCCTGACCTAGTCTAAGGTTAGCCTACTCCTCACATCCTCTAGTTAGACTCCATGCCTCTTGGCAGGAGCTGGTTAAAACACACTGCCCAACACACAGACTCCCACTACAACAGAGTGCACTGCCTGTCTCTGTGTCTGGCCAACACTTAATTTCTCTGGCTCTCAGGTGTGTTTACTAAACAAACAAACACACGGATGCACACACACACGCACACACACGGCAGAGAGTGGCAGGAGAGACTTGCATGTACTGTATGCATGCCTGTTCCCGTCTCCCACACACACAGAGCGCTGTGTCACTGCTTCTCATATCACACACACACCTACCTACACACATACACACACACAAACAAATACACACCGCCAAGTCTTCTCATGTCCTGCTGAGTCACGGCTAATCCGGAGCCCAACCCTAAACAGGCAGCTAGCAGCCTCTATAGCTTCTCCACATCAGTTAGGTAAGAGAGGATACTGGAAGCGTGAACAGGACACAAACACAAAGAAAGAGGCTTAGGACTAAAGGGAGATCTACAGTTAGGATTTGAGCTGGCAGGGACATAATACTTCATGACTAGAGGGTAAATCTGTCACTCTACTCATGACTCTTCCAATGGAATGAATGCCTATGAAGTCTGAAATGAATTTACACAAGGAAACACACATAAAAACCCAACAGATATAGCTACAAGCAGCCATGGAGGTGTTCAATCTATGGTCCCACAGTGCCACCATCAGGACAAATTGTACACATAGCCCTAGGACTAGCTCAAATATGGCTGCGATAAGCAAATGAGATTGCGTTAATTGTTTTTCTTGTCTAACAGTGCCCCCATGCGGCCAAAGAGAACCATACTCTACAGATTAGCTCGCCTCACCTCCCCGAGCATGTGTTCCAAATTCCATGACTCGGAGTCAAACAGAACAAGATGTATAAATATGTGCCCATTATAGGGCTACCGTGTGGTCAATCTTAATGTGCTTGAACATGTACACTGCCAGTCAAATTGTAGAATAATAGTGAAGACCTCAAAAATATTAAATAACCAGTGGTGGAAAAATTACTCATTTGTTATACTTTTGAGTAAAAGTAAAGATATCTTAATAGAAAATGACTCAAGTAAAAGTGAAAGTCATCTAGCAAAATACTACTTGAGTAAAGTCTAAAAGTATTTGGTTTTAAATGTACTTCAGTATCAAAAGTAAATGGAACTTCTAAAATGTACTTAATTATCAAAAGTAAAAGTATAAACCATTTCAAATTCCGTATATTAACCCTCCTGTTGTGTTCGTTTCACGTTAATTAATCCTGTGTTCCCGGTCCAAAATGACCACCCCATTATAGTTGATTATAAATCCATAAAAATCCATATATTATCCCCTAATGTTGTGTTATATCTTTTTATCAACTTAAGTTCTTGTGAACATTACAAGTTTTTAACTTTATTTGCCATTTATGGCCTGTAGGCCTCATTGACCTGAGCTCATACAACTTGTTTTTGAGTTAAAAAAAGCCTAATGTATGGATTATTTTGACTATAACAAATAGTCAGATGAAACATATCATGCTATGTATTACAGACTACTTTGTGTCAAAGTTTAACAAGGACTCTTTCCTCCTCAATAGTATCATGATCAAATATATGATCAAGAGCCTCACATACAGTATATTGTTTGCTCATTGTGCTGCCGCAGAATGAATTGTGAGCAAGGCCTCAAAACAGATTTATATACCAGAGCTGCAAGAAAAGTTCTATATATACTATTGAAACAATGTTGCAATTGTTTGTGAGAATGACAACAGGTGTGGTTCCCATGGGGGGAAAATTCTATTGGGGAAAGGTTCCCGTTGGGGTTTACATGGAAGTCAAGAAGGGGAGTGAGGTGTGTGTGTGTGTGTGTGTGTGTTCATTCAAACACACATGCATGTGGGGGTCTGAGAGAGGAAGTGTGTCCATCTGATGAATGGGCATGTGCCTGAACTCAATTTTATACACTAATTGTAGTCTCACCCATTCATTTCTAATGACCGGTCATTTGTCACCGGGAACACCACAAGTTAAATAAAACACCCAAAAGGTCATGAAAATCATCTAAATGTATTTTGTATGTTCAGATGCCCTGTGTGGACAGTCATGGAGCCTTATGACAATCAGGTTAAATTAACTACATTTTTCAGAAAGAAAACTTGTAAATCGGTCCAATTGGACCGGAACAAAGCAGGAGGGTTAAGCAAAGCATAAGGCACAATTATTATTTTATTTTTTAAATTGACGGATAGCCAGGGGCACATTCCAGCACTCAGACATCATTTACAAATGAAGCATTTGTTTTTAGTGAGTCTGCCAGATCAGAGGCAATAGGGATGACCAGGGATGTCCTCTTGATAAGTGTGTGAATTGGACCATTTTCCTGTCAAAAAGTACTTTTGGGTGTCAGGGAAAATGTATGGAGTTAAAAGTACCTAATTTTCTTTAGGAATGTAGTGAAGCAAAAGTAAAAGTTGGCAAAAATATAAATAATAAAGTAAAGTACAGATACCCCCCAAAACTCCTTAAGTAGTACTTTAAAGTATTTTCACTTAAGTACTTTACACCCCTGGAAATAATACATCTGGAACCATGTAGTAACCAAAAAGTGTTAAACAAATCAAAATATATTTTATATTTGAGATTCTTCAATTAGCCGCCCTGTGCCTTGATGACAGCTTTGCACACTCTTGGCATTCTCTCAAACAGCTTAACCCAGAATGCTTTTCCAACAGTCTTGAATGAGTTCCCACATATGCTGAGCACTTGTTGGCTGCTTTTCCTTCACTCTGCTGTCCGACTCA
This sequence comes from Oncorhynchus masou masou, assembly GCF_036934945.1. Taxonomy (NCBI): domain Eukaryota; kingdom Metazoa; phylum Chordata; class Actinopteri; order Salmoniformes; family Salmonidae; genus Oncorhynchus; species Oncorhynchus masou. Next base: position 66,951,857 of record NC_088223.1, read on the forward strand.
TCCAAAACCATCTAAATTTGGTTGAGATCAGGGGATTGTGGATGCCAGGTAATCTGATGCAGCACTCCCTCACTCTAATTATTGGTAAAATAGCCCTTACACAGCCTGGAGGTGGGTTGGGTCATTGTCCTGCTGAAAAACAAATGATAGTCACACTAAGCGCAAACCAGAGGGGATGGCAATCGTTGCAGAATGCTGTGGTAATCATGCTGGTTAAATTTGCCTTGAATTCTAAATAAATCACACGTGTCAGCAGCAAAGCACCCCACACTATAACACCTCCTCCTCTATGCTTTACAGTGGGAAATACACATGCAGAGATTATCCGTTCACCCACACCGCATCTCACAAAAACATGGCGGTGAAAAAAATCTCCAATTTGGACTCATCAGACCGAAGGACAGATTTCTACCGGTCGAATGTCCATTGCTCCTGTCTCTTGGCCCAAGCAAGTCTCTTATTATTATTGGTGTCCTTTAGTAGTAGTTTCTTTGCAGAAATTTGACCATGAAGGTCTGATTCAAACTGTCACCTCTGAACAGTTGATGTTGAGATGTGTCTGTTACTTGAACTCTGTGAAGCATTTATTTGGGCTGCAATTTCTGAGGCTGGTAACTCTAATGACCTTATCCTGCGCAGCAGAGGTAACTCTGGGTCTTCCATTTCTGTGGCGGTCCTCATGAGAGCCAGTTTCATCATAGCGTTTGGTGGTTTTTGCGACTGCACTTGAAGAAACTTTCTAAGTTCTTGAAATGTTCCGTATTGACTGACCATGTCTTAAAGTAATGATGTATTGTCGTTTCTCTTTGCTTATTTGAGCTGTTCTTGCCATAATATGGACTTGGTCGTTTACCAAATAGGGATATCTTCTGTATACCCCCCTACCTTGGCTCAAACACATTAAGGAAAGAAATTCCACAAATGAACTTTTAAGAAGGCAACCCTGTTAATTGAAATGCATTCCAAGTGACTACCTCATGAAGCTGGTTGAGAGAATGCCAAGAGTGCGCAAAGCTGTCATCAAGGCAAAGGGTGGCTATTTGAATCATATCAAATATATTTTGATTTGTTTAACACTTTTTGGTTACCACATGGTTCCATATGTGTTGTTTCATAGTTGTGATGTCTTCAACATTATTCTACAATGTAGAAAATAGTTAAAGGAAGAAAAACTCTGGAATGAGTAGGTGTTCTAAAACTTTTGACCGGTAGTGTATAGAGAGTTTTATTACAATTCAAATAACCATGTTGGATTTCTTTGTATTTATGTTCCTGACCACACCCAAGGGAATGTTTATTGGTGAGTAACAGCCATGTTGTTTGAGATACTAGTCTGGAAAATATTGCTTTGAGAGATCTTGGTCCATAGATGCTATATATCAAGTTTTGTGCAGATAGCCAGAGGAGCAGCGTTTGAAGTGTTTTTCACAAAATTCTAAATGGCGTATAACCCATCATGACGGCTATTATGGGTATTTGAAGCAAATTTGTTCCTTGAGAGGAGAGGGACCCGTGTACCAGATTTCATGACTCTAGGTCAAATGGGGTGAGAGGGGTAACCTTTCAAAGTTAGCATTTTCAATTGCATGTTATAGCGCCACCATCTACAGGAGAGGGTTTGGCCCATCAGCCTTTACCATTATGCCAAGTTGCGCTCTACTAGGCCTTACCATCTCACAGGAATTTGCATTTTTTTACCAAATCTGCGGAGAGCTGGACTAATAATGGTAACTAATACAATAGGGTTTCACCCAGCTTCGCTGCTTGCTTCCTCTACTGGATAAAGAGCCAGTGCGTTCCTCTACTGGATAAAGAGCCAGTGCGTTCCTCTACTGGATAAAGAGCCCGTGCGTTCCTCTACTGGATAAAGAGCCAGTGCGTTCCTCTACTGGATAAAGAGCCCGTGCGTTCCTCTACTGGATAAAGAGCCCGTGCGTTCCTCTACTGGATAAAGAGCCCGTGCGTTCCTCTACTGGATAAAGAGCCCGTGCGTTCTCTCTACTGGATAAAGAGCCCGATGCGTTCCTCTACTGGATAAAGAGCCCGTGCGTTCCTCTACTGGATAAAGAGCCCTGGATAAAGAGCGTTCCTCTACTGGATAAAGAGCCCTGGATGCGTTCCTCTACTGGATAAAGAGCCCGTGTTCCTCTACTGGATAAAGAGCCCGTGCGTTCCTCTACTGGATAAAGAGCCCGTGCGTTCCTCTACTGGATAAAGAGCCCGTGCGTTCCTCTACTGGATAAAGAGCCCGTGCGTTCCTCTACTGGATAAAGAGCCCGTGCGTTCCTCTACTGGATAAAGAGCCCGTGCGTTCCTCTACTGGATAAAGAGCCCTGGATAAAGAGCCGTTCCTCTACTGGATAAAGAGCCCGTGCGTTCCTCTACTGGATAAAGAGCCCGTGCGTTCTCTACTGGATACTGGATAAAGAGCTCTACTGGATAAAGAGCCCGTGCGTTCCTCTACTGGATAAAGAGCCCGTGCGTTCCTCTACTGGATAAAGAGCCCGAGTTCCTCTACTGGATAAAGAGCCCGTGCGTTCCTCTACTGGATAAAGAGCCCGTGCGTTCCTCTACTGGATAAAGAGCCTCTACTGGATAAAGAGCCCGTTCCTCTACTGGATAAAGAGCCCGTGCGTTCCTCTACTGGATAAAGAGCCCGTGCGTTCTCTCTACTGGATAAAGAGCCTGTAAAGAGCCCGTTCCTCTACTGGATAAAGAGCCCGTGCGTTCCTCTACTGGATAAAGAGCCCGTGCGTTCCTCTACTGGATAAAGAGCCCGTGCGTTCCTCTACTGGATAAAGAGCCAGTGCGTTCCTCTACTGGATAAAGAGCCAGTGCGTTCCTCTACTGGATAAAGAGCCAGTGCGTACCTCTACTGGATAAAGAGCCAGTGCGTACCTCTACTGGATAAAGAGCCAGTGCGTACCTCTACTGGATAAAGAGCCAGTGCGTTCCTCTACTGGATAAAGAACCAGTGCGTTCCTCTACTGGATAAAGAGACAATGCGTTCCTCTACTGGATAAAGAGCCAGTGCGTTCCTCTACTGGATAAGCATGGAACACATATCCACCGCCATAGATGTGTCCATCTTGTCTTCTTGAATACTCAACCATATTCCACTATGTTCTATAGCTGCCAAGGGCTGCCTGTGGCAAATGACAGGGCACATTATGAAAGGAAACAATATTCACTCACCCATTCTGCCAGCTAACAACCAGACTTTTAACCCTTACATCTTACATGCTGATGATATTATTTAGATGGCAGAAACTGAACAAGACCTGCAGAACATGTTATTATGTGCAGTCAATTGGTGTAAAAGATGGAGACATGATTAACCAGACAAAAACACAGACAATGCATTTTAGAAAACAAGCTACTAATAGAAGTGTTTTTCAGTTTTGTTTTGGTGAAGACATTCTTGAGTTTACTAGTGTTCATAAATATTTGGGTATTTTTGTTGATGACCATATTACCTTTCTATATGCAACATCTGCCCTGGCTGACTCAGCAAGTAGAGTTCTAGGGAAAAAACACTCCAAGATACTGGTTATGCTACGTACTCCAAACTGTATCAGTCATGATTGTGTCCTGTTGTGGACGACTCAGCAGGAGTGTGGGGTGCTAAAAGGTCTCTCAAAAACGTACATGTCCATAACAGAGCAGTCCTTTACTTTTTAGGTGTCCACAAGTTTGCACCTATACTTGCAATAACTGGGGATATGGGGTGGAAACCCTGTGAGGTGAGATGGAAGGTGTGCACGGTGAGACTATAGAATAGGTTGTTGGATATGCCAATTGCCAGAATAGCTAGTAATGTTTTTCAATGGTGTCTATCCATAGAGGTAGCCTGGGCAACTGAAATGTCTGACCTTTTTCAACAGTCTGACTGTGAACATTTGTATGGAAAAAAAAATGAAGGGAGACATAGATATGATTTTAAAAAACTGTTGGGTGGAGGAGATTAATCTTAAACCCAATTGAGAACCTTTTGTTAAGGATGAATGTGTGAGAGAGATATATTATGTATAACCTATCTAAAAACAAGAGATTGCTGTTTGCACAGGTAAGATCAGGGATATTGTCTCTACGTATTGAAACAGGTCAGATCAGGGATATTGCCTCTGCGTATTGAAACAGGTCAGATCAGGGATATTGCCTCTGTGTATTGAAACAGGTCAGATCAGGGATATTGCCTCTGCGTATTGAAACAGGTCAGATCAGGGATATTGCTTCTGCATATTGAAACAGGTAAGATCATCCTGTCGGGCTGTATCATCGCATGGTACAGCAACTGCAACGCCCACAACCATAGGGCTATCCAGATGGTGGTGTGGTCTGCACAACACATCACCGGGGGCAAACGACTTGCCCTCCAGGACACCTACGGCACCCAATGTCACAGGAAGCCCAAAAAGGTCATCAAAGACAACAACCACCCGAGCCACGGCCTGTTCACACCGCTATCATCCAGAAGGCGAGGTTAGTAAAGGTGCATCAAAGCAGGGACTGAGAGACTGAAAAACAGCTTCTATCTCAAGGCCATCAGACTGTTAAATAGCCATCACTCTCCGGCTTCCACCCGGTTACATAACCCTGCACCTTAAGAGGCTGCTGCCCAATATACATAGACTTGGAATCGCTGGCCACTTGAATAATGTTTAAATAATGTTTACATACTGCTTTACTCATCTCATATGTTATACTGTATTCTATCCTACTGTAGTTTAGTCAATGCCATTCCGACATTGCTCGATCTAATATTTATACATTTCTTAATTCCATTCGTTTAGATTAGTGTGGATTGTTGTGAACTGTTAGATACTACTGCACTGTTGGAGCTAGGAACACAAGCATTTCACTACACCCACGTAACATCAGCTAAATATGTCTATGTGACCAATACAATTGTATTTTATTTTTTAAGTAAAACATTATATAGCCAAGTCTACACAGTTGTTGTTTTCATAAAATGCTCCACACATGACATATTTCCACCCAAAAAACTAACTATTCCTGTTATGCCCATTCCTGTAGACTGTTGATCCAGTCCTATCCTGTCCCGAACTTGACTCTAGAAATGGACTCCCATTCCTGACAGAATCCTGTAAGACCCACGGGAGTCCTGTTTCTATGTCAACCTCTAGTGTGTGTGTGTGTGTGTGCTCGTGTGAGGGTGCTTGTTTGAGAGTATGAAAAGTGTCTGTGTGTGTGCATTAGTACGTGCTTGCGTGTGCATCAGAGGAAATGTGAGTGTCAGCGTGGGTGTAATGGAGTTTGTTCATTTATTTCTCTGGATGAATTTAAATGGCTTTGTACTGTGTAGGTGTCTGCATGACTCTGAATGTGATAGTCATCTAGATTTCTAACTAGACAATAGTCCAGCACTGATATGACTGAGTGGAAAGATACGACAGATGTTGGTTGGCACGCTCTTAGACAGTGTTGTCGTTAATTTGAGCTGTGTTGGTCAACAGTAAAACTTCATTTCAGGGGCTTTTCTGGGGGAAATGTGTTTAAACTTTGCAAACCATTCCACAACGTGTCATTTAGAAAATCCTACAAGTCTGGATATAGAAAACTACAGAATGTCTCCTTTATTTATCTAATCCTCTGGGATATTTCTGAAAGACAAGACATGGTAAATCACACTGCTTAGACAAACACTATAGTCTTTTTATAATCCCAAGAACAGCTAGCGTTTTCTGGAGGTTTAACTGACATTATAGTGATAAAACACACACATGGCTAAACTACTTGGGGCCCTGGGGCCCCTACCATACCTCTGTTCGCAGAGAAAAATGTGCAGTTTTATCATTCTATTCTACACATTTTTTTCATGAGGCTTAGAGAACATTTTGCCATTTTAAAGCACATTTCCTGCAATTCTGCACATTTTTCCTTTGGTGCTGAGAAAAATGTGCTATTTTATAGCTCATCTCATGCTATTCTTCACATGTCATAAGAGAAACCTTTGCAGTTTTAAAGCTAATTTCCAGCTATTCTACACATTGCCTTTGCTTATGACATGTTTATATGCTATCTGGGGGGCGGGGGCTGGAGGTCGGGGCCCTGAGGCACGTGATTTCTTTTATCCAAACACAAATGTGTTCGACTTCGAATATGTTTTTTTAATACTTTGTTGCTGTTGATTTACTGTTAATCACCGCAATTTTCTAAGCTTCCCATAATTACTTAATGACAACAGCCATTTTTGAATGCAACTTAATGGTGGATGACTCACATGAGCTCTCATCAAAACTATTTACAGCTTTGCCTAGATTTCCCCAAGTCCCAGTCATCCATCACCCAGGCCCATTAAAACTGGATTCATATGGTATACTGACACATCAGTCGTGGTTGACATTAGAAAACACATGATACAGACAAACAAAACAACTCTAGATGCTGTGACAAGAGGGTAATCACTCATAGTCTTCATCATCCTCATCATCATCACCACTTTCATCATAGTTGCTGATGGGCTCAGGTATAGGACAAAGACGTAGAAGTGTGTGTAGGATGTGTTCTGGGACCTAAACCACTGGGAGTGGAGACTGTTGTGTCAGAGTTCCAGTTAGTGTGGAACCACGCCTCAGCAAGTCACAGCGCCACCCCCCCCCCCCCCTTCCTCCCCCTCTCATGTGCCCTGGCACAGGGATGCCTGCCAAATTCTAATTTACAATGACGGTCTAACTGAGAACAGTGGGTTAAGTGCCTTGTTTAGAAGCAGAACAACATATTTTTACCTTGTCAACTCAGGGATTCGATCCAGCAACCTTTTGGTTACCGGCCCAATGCTCTAAGCACTACCTGCCGCCCCAAACTCTTCAACCAAGGACAGGAGGCATGTGTGTGTTAATCCAATAGCCATTCTTGTCCATATATACTCAATAGCTCACAGTCTCACTGGGACACAAACACAAAGGAGACAAGTGCAGAAGGAGATCCTCCTCTTCACTGTCTGAGTGAGTCAGTATCAGGACAACTTCAGAACGGACTCTATCTCCCTCTGCCGAGTGCTGATGGTACAACACACTATTGGGATATTATACAGAATCCCCATTGTGATCAGGAAAGCACCACATCCTGTACATTTCAGACATAAATGAATAGAAAAGACATTGCCTTTTAGAACAGAGGCCTCTGTCTCATCTCATGCCACTATATCAAACACAGGAAGTGAGAGTCACATGATGACACTCAAGTCACAAGACACCTCATAAGCAGAGCCCTTTATGTCCTTAGGAAGCATCTTATTTTGTACAATGTCCACAGGAAGCTCTGGCTTAGATAGGAATCCCTGTGACATCATGACCTCTCAGTGACTATTCCTATAGGACTGCTATAACTGAGTCCAATGGTGTTACCTCCTAAAGGAGAAAGTACCACTACATCAGAAATTGGCAATTTTGATGGTGGTAGGGCCCACAAAAAAACAGAACTCACCATGAATGGCACACAAATTTTGAAATTGCACTCTAACTGTAAACAGTAAGTTGCGACCCCAGAGTAAAAAAAATATATATATATATATATAAACTCAGCAAAAAAAGAAACGTCCTCTCACTGCCAACTGCATTTATTTTCAGCAAATTTAACACGTGTAAATATTTGTATGAACATAACAAGATTCAACAACTGAGACATAAACTGAACAAGTTCCACAGACATGTGATTAACAGAAATGGAATAATGTGTCCCTGAACAAAGGCAGGGGGTCAAAATCAAAAGAAACAGTCAGTATCTGGTGTGGCCACCAGCTGCATTAAGTACTGCAGTGCATCTCCTACTCATGGACTGCACCAGATTTGCCAGGTCTTGCTGTGAGATGTTACCACACTCTCCCACCAAGGCACCTGCAAGTTCTCTGACATTTCTGGGGGGAATGGCCCTAGCCCTCACCCTCCAATCCCAGACGTGCTCAATGGGATTGAGATCCGGGCTCTTGCTGGCCATGGCAGAACACTGACATCCCTGTCTTGCAGGAAACTACGAACAGAACAAGCAGTATGGCTGGTGGCATTGCCATACTGGAGGGTCATGTCAGGATAAGACTGCAGGAAGGGTACCACATGAGGGAGGAGGATGTCTTCCCTGTAAGGCACAGCGTTGAGATTGCCAGCAATGACAACAAGCTCAGTCCGATGATGCTGTGACACACCACCCCAGACCATGACGGACCCTGCAACTCCAAATCAATCCAGAGTAGAGGCCTTGGTGTAACAGGCCTCTGTGTAACGCTCATTCCTTCGACGACAAACGCAAATCCGACCATCACCCCTGGTGAGACAAAACAGTGACTCGTCAGTGAAGAGCACTTTTTTGCCAGTCCTGTCTGGTCCAGCGACAGTGGGTTTGTGCCCATAGGCGACGTTGTTGCCGGTGAAGGCTGGTGAGGACCTGCCTTACAACAGGCCTACAAGCCCTCGGTCCAGCCTCTCTCAGCCTATTGGGGACAGTCTGAGCACTGATGGAGGGATTGTGCGTTCCTGGTGTAACTCGGGCAGTTGTTGTTGCCATCCTGTATCTGTCTCGCAAGTGTGATGTTCGGATGTACCGATCCTGTGCAGGTGTTGTTACAGAAGGACAATCAGCTGTCCGTCCTGTCTCCCTGTAGCGCAGTCTTAGGCGTCTCACAGTACGGACATTGCAATTTACTGCTCTGGCCACATCTGCAGTCCTCATGCGTCCTTGCAGCATGCCTAAGGCACGTTCACACAGATGGGCATCTTTCCTTTGGTGTTTTTCAGAGTCAGTAGAAAGGCCTCTTTAGTGTCCTAAGTTTTCATAACTGTGACATAACAGCGAGCGACTGGAACGAACTGCAACAAAACACTCAAACTGGACAATTTTATTTCAATCACTTCATTCAAAGACTCAATCATGGACACTCTTACTGACAGTTGTGGCTGCTTTGCGTGATGTATTGTTGTCACTACTTTCTTTAATTTATTTTTTATTTTGAATGCAGGCCTACGAAAGGGTTGTCCATCCCTGCTCTAAATGCACTGCATACAGCATCTTATTCACATTCACAGATAAATGGTGCCAACTACTGCTCACAAACGTGGGTTTACAGTGAACCCTGTGAACCCAAGCAGGAAAGAAGCATCAACCATTGTGAAGTAGAAGACACTATCTAGAAAGGGAAAATAAGTCAATGCAACCATCAAACATTGCAAACATTGCCAAACTCATAACTGACATACATATGATATCCTGTAGTAGTGAACATTTTCTGTAGTAGTCAGAACAAGATTGCTCAGATAAGGAACAGTGTTCTAACCATAAGTCTATGGTTCTACCAAGGCATCTGTGAGTAGGAGAGCACAAACCCACAATGATCCAAATCTTCCGACGCAATATCACAAAAATGATGCACGCAAATAGGTAAAAGGCTATGCAGTGTTTCTCATAGATTTATTGTTGTTGCAGCAGTGGCAAAGGTCACGGAAGGGGGTGTCACAGGGGCTTTAAAAACAAAACGATTATAAGACTGGCATAATTCCTACATTGAAAGCAGTGTCTGTACAGTAACATGCTATACATGACTTCAGAGCTCTGCCTCTGCGCTTCACACTGCTGTATGTTTTGACTGACAGCTGTTCTGAACTTGAGCACCTTACGTGACAAGCAGTTGCCCCATTCCTCCCTCTAATTGGGCAACTTCTTTGTTGTCGGAGTGAGGGAAACGCTGTAAATTAAGAGGAGTCTATGAATTTTGAAAGAGAAGACATTGAGGATTATAATAAATACCCCTTTGATGTCATACAAGCAAATAAAACATCTATGAGTCCAAATGTGCACTTCCCACTTCCATATCACATTTCCAGATGACATGGCGTCATACCCTTGGTAGTTCTGAAACAGTCTGTTTGTCTACTGTGAAGAAAATTAGTCACGGCACAAGCACCTGAATGCAATCATGACTCCTTTCTATGCGCACCAAAATGATGATCTGTTTCCCTGAACTGCATTGTGAAAGCCTAACACTGTAATATTGTATTTTATAACTTTGCTAGTTAGGTTAGCAATAGAACAGAATTTCAAATGATGCCCACCTGACCCAGATTGTAATTTATAACGGACCGTTTTTGGATTGCGTAAACAACAACATTAATTGTGTGGGGGAGGGGATGTGCAGTTGTTTTCCAAATAAAACAACTACAAGTGTGCCTGCTTCAGTTCCTCATTGGCAAAGCAAGGAGAGCTCAACAAAACAACTTATAGTTGAAGACCTCTGAGTCATAAAAGTGCATTGAAATTAAGTGTACACTTTAGAGAGGTGTGTAGTCACTTGGAGACACCAGTTAGCCATCTCACTCAAACCCTTGTTATTGTCTTATGTTGCGCCAACTACCCCACATTGTACAGGAATATACTTATCATCAGAGAATTTTCAGATTTTGTTGGAAACAAATGAGGCGAAAAGTACAGTAGCTATAAAATTCACATTAAATCAACAGTGTAATGTTTGGATTCAGTCTTGTGTCTGAAGAACTGTTGTGTCCTCACCTTTGGTCTAATAATTTTGCCATAATCTCGAAACTGATCCCTTCCAATTGTTACCACTGTTATGCATTTAATATTTCTTCTATAAGAAACATTTCAATTTATCCCTATCCATATAGGCTGATTCAAAGCGTAAAAGGGTTAACTAAAACATTTCTTAAAATCAAATGTTGCCGATGCCATCAATCTATAAAACCACCCAAGAAATTTGCCTAATAACATATTTGTAAAAAAATACTTTACCATAGCCTGTGGCACCATACCATATTAATCAGGCAGGTGTGCTTTTAGCAATAAGAAAGCTTTTTTATGCCTCAAAAATAAGCTACTTAACTGCAATTCTATACATTTTTTCCATGGAGCTGAGAGGAAATGTTGCAATTTTAAAGCAGTTTTTTGCAAATGTACAGTCGTGGCCAAAAGTTTTGAGAAGGACACAAATATTAATTTACAAAGTTTGCTGTTTCAGTGTCTTTATATATTTTTGTCAGATGTGACTATGGAATACTGAACTATAAATAAAAACATTTAATAAATGTCAAAGGCTTTTATTGACAATTACATGAAGTTGATGCAAAGTCAATATTTTCAATGCTGACCCTTTTTCAAGACCTCTGCAATCCGCCCTGGCATGCTGTCAATTAACTTCTGGACCACATCCTGACTGATGGCAGCCCATTCTTGCATAATTAATGCTTGGAGTTTGTCAGAATTTGTGTGTTTATGTTTGTCCACCCACCTCTTGAGGATTAACCAAACGTTCTCAATGGGATTAAGGTCTGGGGAGTTTCCTGGGCATGGACCCAAAATATCAATGTTTTGTTCCCCGAGCCACTTAGTTATCACTTTCCCCTTTTGCAAGGTGCTGCATCATGCTGGAAAAGGCATTGTTCATCACCAAACTGTTCCTAGATGGTTGGAAGAAGTTGCTCTCAGAGGATGTGTTGGTACCATTCTTTATTCATGGCTGTGTTCTTATGCAAAATTCTGAGTGAGCCCACTCCCTTGGCTGAGAAGCAACCCCACACATGAATGGTCTCAGGATGCTTTACTGTTGGCATGACACAGGACTGATGGTAGTGCTCACCTTGTCTTCTCCGGACAAGCTTTTTTCCAGATGCCCCAAACAATCGGAAAGGGGATTCATCAGAGAAAATGACTTTACCCCAGTCCTCAGCAATCCAATCCCTGTACCTTTTGCAGAATATCAGTCTGTCCCTGATGTTTTTCCTGGAGAGAGGTGGTTTCTTTGCTGCCCTTCTTGACACCAGGCCATCCTCCAAAAGTCTTTGCCTCACTGTGCACAGATGCACTCACACCTGCCTGCTGCCATTCCTGAACAAGCTCTGTACTGGTGGGGCTCCGATCCTGCAGCTGAGTCAACTTTAGGAGACGGTCCTTGTGTTTGCTGGACATTCTTGGGTGCCCTGAAGCTTTCTTCACAACAATTGAACCGCTCTCCTTGAAGATCTTGATGATCCAATAAATGGTTGATTTAGATGCAATCTTACTGGCAGCAATATCCTCGCCTGTGAAGCCCTTTTTGTGAAAAGCGATGATGACGGCACGTGTTTCCTTGCGGGTAACCATGGTTGACAGAGGAAGAACAATGATTCCAAGCACCACACTCCTTTTGAAGCTTCCAGTCTGTTATTCGAACTCAATCAGAATGACAGAGTGATCTCCATCCTTGTCCTCGTCAACACTCACACCTGTGTTAATGAGAGAATCAGTGACATGATGTCAGCTGGTCCTTTTGTGGCAGGGCTGAAATGCAATGGAAATGTTTTTGGGGGATTCAGTTCATTTGCATGGCAAAGAGGGACTTTGCAATTAATTGCAATTCATTTGATCGCTCTACATACCATTCTGGAGTACATGCAAATTGCCATCATACAAACTGAGGCAGCAGACTTTGTGAAAATTAATATTTGTGTCATTCTCAAAACTTTTGGCCACGACTGTACACATTTTGTCATGGAGCTGACAGAAAATGCTGAAGTGTAAAAGCAATTTTCCTGCAATTCTACGTATTTTGCCATGGCTAATTCTGTGTTCTTATGGTCAAACATTATAAAGAAATCTATGAGGACCCCAATTGATAATCCATGCCAAAAGTACTCCTAAATTCAGGGTAATTTTATTGGTTCATCATCTTAGCATTTTTTTTGTGATTTCGAGTAATGAAAGATTATACTATAAAAAATAAATAACAATTATCTTTGCTACAAACTTGGTCTGGTTTTAGTAATTTAAGTTTACACACACAGTGTTTTTCCACCCCGAAAAGGAATTTCTGACGGTGCGCTGCTGTTAAATGAATACAGGGAGGAAATACTGCTGTGTGTTATGATTCTGAACATCAGATAGCTTGCAACAATGACAATAAGCTGCCATGTGGGGAATAGTTAGTGGCTCGTTTCAGCTAGTTGTATCTTGTTCTTGATACCATGTCTTGTTTTGAGATGTTTTGACTTGGGTCACGTTTATCCTAATATGGCTAAAATTCACTAGCTAGCTAACAACTGTAATTATGCATTTGTATTTATGTTGTCAATAAACATTTGGAAATTAAATATAGTTTACATGTTGTCAAATAATGAATTTTGAATGTAAGTCTGAGCCAACCCCTCTGTTTTGCCCCAATGTTGCGCACGGGTCGGTTGTGTTGCTGAACAACCCACCCGTCTATAGCCACCATAAATACAGCAGTGTGAATCAGCTTCACATTCTAAAGCAGGCAACTTTAAACTGATTCCTCAAACACTAAAAAACTGCTGATCCTTTACCACAAAATACCATTAGATGGCGACATCCTCCTTTAAAACAGACTGGCGTCTTGGAAAGTAAGTCAGGTCACCCAAAACAATAACAGAATAAAAACTTCTCAAATTACATATGGGAGCACAGAGAGAGTTGGCTTTCAAAAACACAGAATGGAGGACACACTTAACAGTTTCCAGTTCAGCTCCACTGGCTATGCAATGGGACTGCGACTATGCTGCTCCCAAATGACAGATGGGTGGCTCAGTGTTAATAGTGTTCTCAGAGTGGTAAAGACTACCAGATGTTTGGGAACCCAGATCTGCAGCACAGCCAGCCAGACCCTGTTCCTCTGCTCAACACTGCCACTCAAAACAGGGGTGGAGAGAGACAGAGAAGCAGAGAGAGAGAGAAGAAAAAGAAATAAAAGGAGGGAGGAGAGAAAGGTTGGCTAGCCTCGCATGCACTCAGTCAATGGGGTCACTGAGTGCGCTCGTTCTTTTTTGGACTGCCTGTCAAAACTCTACTGCTACCCGCCCGCCTGGCCCACCGCAGTGTGTGCCTTTTCACTGAGGAGATCTTAACACCACAATGTTCTACACACACTAGCGTACATACACACACATTACGCATGCACGCACACAAACGTTCACACACGCATACATACACAAACACACACACACTCTCTTCTGAGACACAGGGAATCTCCTTGAACTTTTAGCCATGTTCCAACCTCCTATTACAGCCTATTACAGACTCTCGTCTCTTAGCAGAAACTCACAAAACATCAACACTGAGTTTGAGATGGGCATCATACACAGTGTGAATGACTTGAGTAATGTCAAATCAAATCACATTTTATTTGTCACTTGCACCGAATACAACTGGTGTAGACTTTACCGGGAAATGCTTACTTACAAGCCTTTATCCAACAATGCAGAGTTCAAAAGTAAGAAACAAAAATATATATAAATATACTTAAAAACAGCCATGGGGGATATTTCAACTGGAGTAGGAATAGATTTTGCATGGTATATGAAACATTCTTAGGTGCTCTTATGCTATTTAAATATGAACATGCATTTGTAGGGTATATATACACATGTTCTTAGAGTCTCAAATTATGCATTAACATGTGTTGCACAGAATATGAAAGCGTTCTTGGGCTCAAGCTAAGCATAGTGGACACATGGTAGATGCATGTATTTGCACGGTAAATTAGAGTGTTCTTACCAGGTAGAGGAGGAAGGTGTGCAGGCCAGTCCCCAGTCCCACAGATGACAGGATACCCAAGCCTACCCAGTAGGCACACCACAGGAACCTCTTCTCCATGTGTTGCACATACTGTACACAGGGAACAGACAGTGTCAGCTTTACATCAGGACAAAGAGAGACAGAGAGACTGTCAGCCATGAGAGACTCAGGCAAAGTGAAATACATGTAAGTAGGAGAGACACTAGGAAGGAGGGAGGGTGGGTGTGTGCACCCTACTCTAGAAATAGGAGGCAGTGCCAAGCGTGAGAGGCAGAAAGTCAAAGTGCACCACAGAAAGAGAGGGGAGGGGGAGCAGTGGTGAGAGGGGGAACGAAAGCAAGTGAGAGAGAGAGGGGGGGGGGCAGAGGGGGCGAGAGAGTGCAAGTTATAGAGAGAGAGAGAAGGAGCAGAGGGTGTCGGGTGAGAGAGGGCAAGTGATAGAGAGAGAGGGAGTGGGAATATAAGATAGAGAATATAAGCTGGTGTCTGTTGTTGAGAGTTTAGAGGACAGGGCCGTAGGGTAGGAATGTTCAGATTCAGAACAACACAAACAGAGAAGAACAGAATCATTCTTCTACTTCAAGGAAGCCAGTTCTTATCCAGTTTATTTCCCCTAGTCTTCATCATCTCTCTCTCTCTTGCTCTATTCCTTTATCCCTCTCTCTCCCTCTCTCTCCATTTCTCCCTTTCTCCCTTCATCTTCTGCTGCCCATCTCTCCCTCCATCATATATGGACCAACACCTCCTCCTCAAGCATGGGCAGACAGGTTGTTTTCTGGAAGGGCCAGTGATGGTGTAGATTATGGGAACACTGTGGAGGTTTTTTGGCACGGAACTCTATTTCCCAGCAAACCCCTGTGAACTCGGGAAAACAGCAGCAGCAGCAGTGTCTCTCATCACCTAGTAAAAAGCCTGGGTGATAAGTGCCAGCCATGTCCAACACCTTAGGACTAGAGCTTAAGAGTCTAATATGGGAAATAATATGGTTATTGCTGCAGCTTTAAAGCCATTCTGTTTGGATCTCGAGCCACTTTTGCTGTGGTACATTAGTTGTTAACTTGGTACAGGGCGCACGTGTGTGTTTGCACTCAGCATATTAGCTGTTCATGTGGTACAGCTAATGTACTGATTAAATAGGGCATGTGGACATGATGTGGTAAATAGGTCAGGTGAAGGTAAGTGAGTGTTAAGTTGAATACTCTTTTTCAGCTTGTGGTCTTGGGAGACAACAGCTTTATAAAGTCTTAGGGATGTTAATTAGCAACCCCTGATGATGTGTGGACAGGGCAGCTCACACACACACACACACACACACAAACATCACCTTCTGATGTGTTCCTTTAACAGAGTAGGCGATGGAGAAGAGGGTGACCAGCACCAGCAGAGACAAGACTGAATGTCTCTGCCGCCATAACCTGAGGGAAGAAGAGAGGAGTGAGGGAGGAGTGAAAAAAGTGTTTTAGAATAGGTTAGGTAGTTTAGGTCTTAGGAGCATTACTAGATACTACACTACCACTTCGACACTCCATCCCCAGGGGGCAGCAGCAAGCCAAATGCTCTGCCAGAAAAGCCTTGTGAAGCACACAGGTGGGGCCAAGTGATGATCGTCAATCTGTGAGAGAGGTGGGCAAAAGCCTCTACGCCTGCTTTTGTTTGTTTTGTGTTATCTACACAAAACAATATAAACACAACATGTAAAGTGTTGGTCCCATATTTTATGAGCTGAAATAAAAGATCCCAGTAACTGTCTATATGCAAAAAAAACAACATTTCACTCAAAGTTTGTGCACAAATTTGTTTACATCCCTGTTAGTGAGCATTTCCCCTTTGCCAAGATAATCCAGCCACCTGAAAGATGCGGCATGTCAAGAAGAATTAAACAGCATGATCATTACAAAGGTGCACCTTGTGCTGGGGACAAAGGCCACTAAAATGTGCAGTTGTGTCACAACACAATGCCACATCTTTGTTGCCAAAGATTTTAATGTTAATTTCTCTACCATAAATTGCCTCCAACGTTGTTTTGGAGAATTTGGCAGTACGGCCAACCGGACTCACAACCGCAGACCATGTGTAACTACGGCAGCCCAGGACCTTCCTATCCAGCTTCTTCACCTGCGGGACCGTCTGAGACCAAACACCCGGACAGTTGACGAAACTGAAGAGTATTTGTGTCTGTAATGAAGCGCTTTTCGGGGGAAAAACTCATTCTAATTTTTACAATTCTTTAAATAATTTTTACTATTATCTTTGAAAGACAGGGTCCTGAAAAAGGGACGTTTCTTTTTTTGCTGAGTTTATAATCTGCATCCACTTTATGCTCAACCCCAGAGAGAACTCCATTGACAGGCTTCCTGCTTCAGAAATCCATACACAAAACATTCCATTCAAAAATCTTAAAGGCACAAAGCACACTTTTCTGCAGACAATTTTATAAAGTAATAATTTTAATAAGACCAGCTCTTTTGACTCTTACCGACGTCACCTCACCCATGATATTCCTTGTGATTTCAAACATATCCCCCTGGTAACATTGAGCCAAAACCCTCACTCAGACTATAAAATAATCTAGGGATTTCTTAGCTTCCATCACAACTTTACTTCTTTTGTTTCCTTTCTTTTACAGAACTGTAGCCCACTAACTCTCTCATCACCCAACATCAGCTTCAACTAGAAAATATGTTTCCTCCATCTTTTCCACACTTGCTTCAAGGAGCTGTCTTCCTTCCACTCCAAACATTCTGGCACACCCATTTTAAAATGCCAGGTGACCTAGTTACTGAGCTGAAACACCTGCGTCAATTAACCACTTAATTAGCTGGACCTATGGAAAACAAGAAATACTTGATAATGAACATCAGCCTGCAATTGGTTGAAAATTAGGGGACAGGTCTAGAAACTGAAATGTTTGGTAAATCCAGATACTATAGTTAACTATAGAATACTATAGTACGTACTAGTATCCCTCGATCGTGTAGTGCTTACTATAGACTTTTGTAGTATACTGTAGAATACTATACTACACACTGTACTATCCCTTGATCATGATTCATGCGTAGTACTTACTTTTGAAATTTGTAGTATATTGTAGAATTCTGCACTACACACTGTACTATCCCTTGATCATGATTCATGTGTAGTGCTTATTTTATAATTGTGTAATATAATTGAAATACCATACTACACACTGTAGTATCCCCCTTGATCACGTAGTGCTAACGATAGAATTTCATAAGTATACTGGAAAATACCATACTACACACTGTAGTATCCCTTGATCATGTAGTGCTTACTTTAGAATGTTGTAGAATACTATACTACATACCCATTGTAGCATTCCTTGATCACGTAGTGCTTACTTTCGGATTGTCTGATCGATTGGACTGCTAGCTAGCTTTGTCGATGCTGTTTTGATTTGAACATGCTGTTCTTGGGGAGCTCATGCAGGGGATCTCTGAGTTTCCCTCTCGATCGTGTAGTGGTAAGTATAGAACGTTGTAGAATACTATACTCCATGCTGTAGTATCCCTTGATTGATTTTTTATGACTATATGAAAATAAAAACACAAATGTGGATACAAGCTTTTAGAAATTTGTCGAGAATATCACAAAAAAAGTTACACGCATTTCCGTTGTGGTCCAAGTTCAAACATGTTACACATTGACAGCTAACCCACATGAAAATACTATAGTATACTATGGTCTAAATAAATGACTACACTCACTGTATTGTTTTTTCCAGACTTTACTGTAGCATACTGCAGTATTAACTGTAGTGTTTTTGCAGTATGCTGCACCTCTCTGATTCAGAGGGGTTGGATTAAATGCAGAAGATGCAGTCCGTTGTACAACTGACTAGGTATCCCCCTTTCCCTAAAGTGTTTTTGCCGACATGACTGTAGTATATTGTAGTAACGCCTGCCGACTATGGTTAGCTAAAATGGCACAACTACTGTTTAATGAGGGGAACACCTCAACCAGAACATAACACACACACACACATGTTCGTGACAGGCCACCTATTGAGTTGGGTCAACAGTTCTGAGCAATGAGCGGACCAGACAACAGCAAAAATATACGTTTTATTACAATTGTAACATCTAAACAGACAGGTTCTAGGCCGATTAAAGGGAAACCGTACAGAAACAGATAAAGAGCAAGCAAAGTATTAAAGCTTAGAGGATTAGGTTTGCTTGTTTGACACAGATAACACATTAACAAGAGTACACCAAAATGACTTACATCTGTTACCTCCACTAGATAGCTTTCTGAAATACATCAGTGCTTTCAGAGATTCAGCTGACCATGTTCACAAAGATGACAAACCATACTGCACTTCTGATGGTAGAAAACAAACAGTTAACCACTTCATTTACATAAATCAATAGATATTTCTGAAATACTACTTTACTTATTGGAGGGCGCTGCCAATAAACTGCCACCTCCACTTCGGTGTTTAAATTCCCAAAGGATGGGACATGTTGCTAATGTGTGCAAAGGGAAAATGAGATGTGCAAGGTGTGGTAGGGATCATGAGTACGGAAAATGTGGACCTGATACTAAAATTAAGTGTTGCAACTGTGATGGTGAGCATAGTGCAGCATATGGGGGAGGTGAAGTAACAAAACAAGCCATGGAAACGCAGAGGTACAAGGTAACGAATAATGCATCCTATGCAGAGGCTGTTTGTGAAATGAACAAGCCTTCCGATTGAAATGCTGGCTCCAATACATCAGTGGTGGCTGCTTCTAGGATGACTGTAGCCCATGGCGCCTCAGCCTGATGCAATGTGATATGCAAGCAATAATGCTTGGTTACAGAGAAATCGCACAGGGAAATTGTAAATCATATAGACTTCATAGTGTTCTTGTGTAGAGCAATCGGTATGGGTCAGAAGAGGAGCAGGACTGCACGAATAATGGAAGTAGTGAAGAACTGCAGCTCAATAATTACTGAACATTACTGAAGCTTCAGTACCATTGATACATCAGATGTTGAATCATAATCCGGATGATGACCAGAATAAGTTTGATGTATTATACTTTTTATCATCCTTCAATGGAGTACTAGAAGCCTTATTGCAAATGGTCAAGAGTTTAAGAAATATGTGATTGATTTAGAGATTAGAGAGTCGTGGCTTCGACCACATGTTGATTTTCTTATTCTTGTTTATTGTTCAGTCAGATCTGACAGAAGAGCTGGTCAGGGTGGAGGATGCGCTACGTTCATAAAGGAAGGGCTTGCATATCGTAGTATTTCTGTTATAAATGTAAATGTGATGGTTGAAATCTACGGTAGGGCTAGTAATATTAAGCTGTTCAAGTTGTACAATTCTTGTCATGAACTATCTGTAGTGATGTTTGATGAAATATCAGGAGAATTGGGCTCTAGAGAGATGGTGCAGCGACATTATTACACATAATAGTTTATGGGGATGCACACATACTGATGCTAATGGTATGATTGTCAAGGACATGATGGAAGCAAGAGCATTAGTATATCTTAAATGATGGATGTGGTACAAGAGTTGATGATGTTAGAGGAGTTACTTCCTGCCCGGACCTCACAATGGCCTCTAATGCTGTTTCAGCCATGTGTGAATGGAAGGTAATGGATGATTCTGCTATTTGGAGTGATCATTTCCCAATTGCCAGTTTCTCCCATTCTTCACTGGAGATCCACTTAAGTTCTGTCAGGTTGGATGGGGAGTGTCGCTGCACAGCTATTTTCAAGTATCTCCAGAGATGTTCGATAGGGTTCAAGTCCAGGTTCTGACTGTGCCACTCAAGGACATTCAGAGACTTGTCCCGAAGCCACTCCTGCATTGTCTTGCTTAGGGTCATTGTCCTGTTGGAAGGTGAACCTTCACCCCAGTCTGAGGTCCTGAGCACTCTGGAACGGGTTTTCATCAGGAACTCTCTGTACTTTGCTCCGTTTATCTTTCCCTTGATCCTGACTAGTCTCACAGTCCCTGCCTCAGAAAAACATCCCCACAGAATGATGCTGGCACCACCATGATTCACCGTAAGGATGGTGCCAGGTTTCCCCCAGACGTGGTGCTTGGCATTCAGGCTAAATAGTTCAGTCTTGGTTATCATCAGACCAGAGAATCTTGTTTGTCATGGTCTGAGTCCTTTAGGTGTCTTTTGGCAAACTCAAAGCGGGCTGTCTTGTGCCTTTTACTTAGAAGTGGCTTCCGTCTGGCCACTTACCATAAAAGCCTGTTTGGTGGAGTGCTGCAGAGATGGTTATCCTTCTGGAAGGTTCTCCCATCTCCACAGAGGAACTCTGGAGCTCTTTCAGAGTGACCAGCAGGTTCTTGGTCACCTCCCTGACCAAGGCCCTTCTCCATCCGATTGCTCAGTTTGGCCGGGTGGCCAGCACTAGGAAAAGATTTGGTGGTTCCAAACTTCTTCCATTTAAGAATGATGGAGGCCACTGTGTTCTTGGGGAACTTCAATGCTGCAGACATGTTTTGGTAAAATTCTGTCTCGGAGCTCTACGGACAATTCCTTTGACTTCATGTAACGCACGGCAAGCGGTACTGGAGAGCCAAGTCTAGGTCCAAGAGGCTTCTAAACAGCCCCCCCCCCGATCCCATCCCAATGTGTTTAAGTGGGCATCTGAGGCTGAGGGCTGTTGGAGGACTTAAGGCCCTGATCCTTGGTAACCTTATTAAAAGGACTTACACTCACTTCCTCTCCTGTCTTCACCCACTTATTAATCTGTGTCACAGGGTATTACAGATATCTTCATTTGAGACAGTTTGCTACAGCAGGAAAATAATCCTGCAGCAACAGGAAATGTGGATAATGGCTTTTTTTGTAGGGGTTGATTAATAAAAAGAATTAAGTCTGAAATTTCAAAGTGGAAATTCACAAGTTAAATTTCCTGCATTGCAGGAAGGTGCCATTTGCCTTCCAAATGGCACCTTATTCTCTACATAGTGCACTACTTTTGACCCTGTTGAGGGTTTTCTGTTAATAATTTTAAAGTCAATTCAATCAGATATGAGATTATAAAGCAAACCCTAACAGTAGCCCTGAGTTCATGTCAACATGCGGACTCAACCCTAACCATATTCCTACACCTAGCTTCATGTCCACATGTTAGCTCAACCCGAACCATTACCCTAACACTAGCTGCATGTCCACATGTTGGCTCAACCCTAACCATATTCCTACACCTAGCTTCATGTCCACATGTTAGCTCAACCCTAACCATTACCCTAACACTAGCTTCATGTCCACATGTTAGCTCAACCCTAACCATTACCCTAACACTAGCTTCATGTCCACATGTTAGCTCAACCCTAACCATTACCCTAACACTAGCTTCATGTCCACATGTTGGCTCAACCCTAACCATTACCCTAACACTAGCTTCATGTCCACATGTTAGCTCAACCCTAACCATTACCCTAACACTAGCTTCATGTCCACATGTTAGCTCAACCCGAACCATTACCCTAACACTAGCTTCATGTCCACATGTTAGCTCAACCCGAACCATTACCCTAACACTAGCTTCATGTCCACATGTTGGCTCAAACCTAACCATTACCCTAACACTAGCTTCATGTCCACATGTTGGCTCAACCCTAACCATTACCCTAACACTAGCTTCATGTCCACATGTTGGCTCAACCCTAACCATATTCCTACACCTAGCTTCATGTCCACATGTTAGCTCAACCCTAACCATTACCCTAACACTAGCTTCATGTCCACATGTTAGCTCAACCCTAACCATATTCCTACACCTAGCTTCATGTCCACATGTTAGCTCAACCCTAACCATTACCCTAACACTAACTTCATGTCCACATGTTGGCTCAACCCTAACCATTACCCTAACACTAGCTTCATGTCCACATGTTAGCTCAACCCTAACCATTACCCTAACACTAGCTTCATGTCCACATGTTGGCTCAACCCTAACCATTACCCTAACACTAACTTCATGTCCACATGTTAGCTCAACCCGAACCATTGCCCTAACACTAGCTTCATGTCCACATGTTGGCTCAACCCTAACCATATTCCTACACTTAGCTTCATGTCCACATGTTGGCTCAACCCTAACCATTAC
Source organism: Oncorhynchus masou masou (assembly GCF_036934945.1). Taxonomy (NCBI): domain Eukaryota; kingdom Metazoa; phylum Chordata; class Actinopteri; order Salmoniformes; family Salmonidae; genus Oncorhynchus; species Oncorhynchus masou. The sequence goes on from NC_088223.1 coordinate 66,974,480, forward strand.
CCTAACACTAGCTTCATGTCCACATGTTAGCTCAACCCTAACCATATTCCTACACCTAGCTTCATGTCCACATGTTAGCTCAACCCTAACCATTACCCTAACACTAGCTTCATGTCCACATGTTAGCTCAACCCTAACCATATTCCTACACCTAGCTTCATGTCCACATGTTAGCTCAACCCTAACCATATTCCTACACCTAGCTTCATGTCCACATGTTAGCTCCCTAACCATTACCCTAACACTAGCTTCATGTCCACATGTTGGCTCAACCCTAACCACACCTAGCTTCATGTCCACATGTTGGCTCAACCCAACCCTACAACCATGTCCACATGTTGGCTCCCTAACACTAGCTTCATGTCCACATGTTAGCTCCACCCTAACACTAGCTTCATGTCCACATGTTAGCTCAACCCTAACCATATTCCTACACCTAGCTTCATGTCCACATGTTAGCTCAACCCTAACCATTACCCTAACAACTTCATGTCCACATGTTGGCTCAACCCTAACCATATTCCTAACACTAACACTAGCTTCATGTCCACATGTTGGCTCAACCCTAACCATTACCCTAACACTAGCTTCATGTCATGTCCTATTGCCCACACTAGCTTCATGTCCACATGTTGGCTCAACCCTAACCATTATTCCTAACACCTAGCTTCATGTCCACATGTTAGCTCAACCCTAACCATATTCCTACACCTAGCTTCATGTCCACATGTTAGCTCAACCCTAACCATTACCCTAACACTAGCTTCATGTCCACATGTTAGCTCAACCCTAACCATATTCCTACACCTAGCTTCATGTCCACATGTTAGCTCAACCCTAACACTAACTTCATGTCCACATGTTGGCTCAACCCTAACACTAACTTCATGTCCACATGTTGGCTCAACCCTAACCATATTCCTACACCTAGCTTCATGTCCACATGTTGGCTCAACCCTAACCATTACCCTAACACTAACTTCATGCCCACATGTCTGCTTATAAAGCTTTTGATACTACAAATAATTATCTGTGCTATCACACTAGCTGTTATATATATATATATATACACACACACACACACACACACACACACTTCTCTCTCACCATTTACATTTTATTTAACTAGGCAAGTCAAATAAGAACAAAATCTTATTTACAATGACGGTCTACACCGGCCAAACCCAAACGATGCTGGGCCAATTGTGCGCCGCCCTATGCGACTCCCAATCACGGCCGTGTGTGATACAGTCTGGAATCGAACCAGGGTGTCTGTAGTGACGCCTCAAGCACTGAGAGGCAGTACCTTAGACCGCTGCGCCATTCAGGAGCCCATGCAATCCACTTGCTATGAAAACAACTTGTGCTATCCTGAACTAAGCAGCCTCTTACTCTGGCAGCAAGCTACTTGTCTTGTGGTTTACCACATCCTCTTGTCATTTAGAAAATAAACATTATGTCCTCATGCACAACCACAAGAGGCTCAATGTGCACATTGACTTCATGTCATCGTGTACATGTCAACAGACAATTAGGTGACTAAAAACAGGGAAAACATCATGGGGATCACCCTTGAGACAAGGTTATTCATATCAGAAACCGGTTCTATATTACCATCAACATTGATGTGTGGGAGTATTATTCAACTGAACACAATACAATTTTTATAAACACTTTTTAAACTGGGCTGGTAAAAATATAATTTGGGCAGTGCATCTAATTAGCATCCTTCATAGCAACATCAATGAAGATTAATGGCAAAAACGACTCCCTGCTTACGTAGTTGTTTTAATAAATGGTCCTGTGTTTGGTCTGACTGTAGAGCCAGGCACACAGGATGAATGACAGGGGAGCGAGCCAGGAGGGCAGCAGGTAGAGTTTCAAGGTCTCCTGTTTGCACGTCCTTTCTCCTCGCATCCTTCTCAAAACACTTTGAAGGAGAAGGTCCGAAGGGAGGGACATTGGCTCTTCTCCCCCAATGCAGTTAGAGAAGGAGGTGAGGACAGAGGCAGCGAGGAATAGAGGAAAGACGAATTGAGAAAGAGCCTATATCTTCTACTGTAGACTCTGACCCTGCTGCCTCCACGTCGGTCTGTGGCTGGGCTGCCATAACATGGCTACAGCACTAGGGAGTGTGTGTGTGGGCTCAGACCTTTGTCTTATTCCACACCACCAGCTCGACTGTATACTTGCTTAGTCTGTCATAGTGCAATGGATCCCAGTATTGGGGAGATTCATGAATGCATAACCTCTGTTTCCACACTGAGAAAGAAATACTTTATATTTTAACACTTTGTAGTCAAAACCTTTTATATTCAACACTTCCAAGATGGAGGAGATGAGGACTGAAGTGTGTGTCTCACCTCCACATCCAGTCCTTCAGGGTTGTGAGCAGCTCCCACAGGAAGTAGTGTAGCGTGACGAGCGGTTTCTTCCATAACACCAGAGACACACGCTCCTTGCGGTCCCTCTGCTTCCTCTCACTCAGCGACAAGGAGTCTTCAAAACAACACACACACACAGTGGGTTTTACCTTTACCACCTCTAAAGACATGTCAGTCAATGTGAACTACTAGGCTGTAGCTTAAATCAACTCAAATGATACTGTGCTGGTTTTTATTTTCTTCAGTCAGGGTGAACAAATACTTTGGCCTACATCACTGTATGTTACGTCAACAATAACAATCATTAACTGGTCATGGTCATTTTGTGGTTCATTCAGCGGTCCCTACCTGCAGACTGCCCGTTGTGCTTTTCTCTGGCTGATAGGCGCCTCTGAGGTAGCTCGCAGTCTGCCCCATTTTTTGCCATCTCATTGAGTAGTGGTTGGACCGGGGGACACCTGAAGAGGAATGACAAAAAACAGAGAGGACAGTGGTTAGAGCAGACCTAGGGGACTGTCGGTCCCGACTGAGTGTTGAGCAAAGTGCAGCAAGATATGGGACATACTGTGTAGTGTTGGCAGGTCTAGTCATGGCGGAGTGATGATCAGAGTGCAGAAGGTGATGGTATCATTAGGTCATACATAGGGCTTTATCGGGTTACCACTAATCTGCAGGACACAGAACAGTGTGTGAGAGACAGCTTAGAGCTGAGAGTTGGGAGTCTGACTGACATACAGGCACGCAGGTTGCTCAGCTCTGGTGGAAGTGTCAGTGTCACACAGCCTGATAATCCCTCTATCCAGCACCCTTGGCTCTGCTACAGGAGGGCCCCTGTATTCAGTTTACAAATGTACACATTAACTGGGCTGACAGACTGCAGACACAGTACAGCGTTGGATTTTACAGGGGCCCATGATGGCTCTTTTCTATTATAGATAGAATTCCTATGGACACATGCTGACTGTGGCCCAAGTAGGGTTGTTTTTGTTATGAGAAATAATAGCTGCGAGCCTCTGGAACACACATGGACAGCGACAACCTACTACTGAATGGTATAGGGTGGCTCATAGGTCTAAATGCAGAGGTTCATCACTGCTCATTCAAACCTCCTAGTAAGTGAATGAGCAAGTTATGTACAATCAACACTACAAAAAAGTAGCCAAACAGATGTTTTACAAAAAGAAAGAAAAGATGCATGGGAAAATTATTTATTGGGCTGAAAATACTGTAGCATTAAAATCATCACTCAGTCAGTGTTGAGTTTAGGTTATAATATTCAGTGTAGTAGGAGATAATAGCCTACTACACCTACATGCTCAATAATGCAGTGTCAGAGTGTTGGTGCAACATAAGCACAAAATACACAGACTGGTTCCTACACCTACCAGTTAAGCCAGTCATGTAAAGTTTAGGGGGTGTAAAGGTATTGGATGCCCCATATCAACTTCAACTGCTGCCTCTAATCATACCATGAATGTTTTCTGTGAGAGAAGTCACTTTGGCTGAGACAAAACAGCTTGGATATACGATGTATTGACAGCTATCCAAAAAGGAGAGCAATAAGCATCATGCATCAAAGCCAGCTGCATTGCAGAGCTTGTCAAGCACCTTTAAAGGGCCAATCTGGAATTGCTACATACATTTTTGGTCAGTTAAATTAATAGCCATTGATTCTTGAAGAAAATTACTTTTATAAAATGCTTCATGAGTTAATGTCATACCCCATAAGATCCCACAAAATAAGCTTGTTTTACTCCAATGTTTGTAAACGATGTAAACAAACACTGTATAGCTTCAAAACATGGTTAACATTACCATTTTGATCTCATGGATGGTCAGTCCTTGCAGCCACAGCTCTAGGAATTTGAGTGTTCATATTTCTCAAGCCTCATCCCTCAGCTGTTTACCAAAACAAGAGGCAGGGTGTACCTTTTTGTTATTGTTTGAACTCCGGATTGACCCTTAATATATTGTCTTGTCTACTCTTGTGCGTCAACAAGACTGTTGTTTGGCTGTGTGACGTAACTTGGTGCAAAAAGTTGACAAATAAGTAACATCACAGCTTGTCAGTACACGGGAGTTGGAACCCCCACTACGCTTCATCATTTAAAGAGCGGAATCTTTGATTTACCTGTATTGTTGATCTCACAATCCGCAAATTCAACGCTGATGCCTGAAAAGAACAAAACAGCGCGCGTCCTAGATCCAGCAGCGCGCACAAAATCCGCCAGAGCCAAGGACTCGATTGCGCAATAACTTCCTTCAATAAACAGACTGCGTGTTTGAGACCTATTGTGAACCCACTTGTGCCGTTACGCTTCGAAAGCAAAACTATGGTTGTGAAACTTCACCAGGGGATAAATTATAATTAAAGTAACATGTTAAACAATCGCGTCTAATTAAATGTGATGTATTTTTGACAAGCAGTTCTAGCGTCACTCCCTCTCCACGCAGTGCGCACTAGTTTTTCAAGTAGCCTATCAACAGTACCAAAAAGTCATATGAATCTCTTGGTACGCAACAAGTAATGCACAATGTTCGAGGCAGGCAGAGCAACTTACCATACTGAGATGTCTTGAGTGCTAGCAATATGCCAAAAACCACCGTTTCAAGCTCCGGTGGCAATATAATTATACAACCTACACGACTATAGTCTAGTGCGGGGTGTGGTGGGGGCACATAAAGGGATAACGCACTAGAAGGATAGTCGGGGGCCGCGGAGGGGGTGGTGGCAATATAATTATACAACCTACATGTCTATAGTCTAGTGCGGGGTGTGGTGGGGGCACATAAAGGGATAACGCACTAGAAGGATAGTCGGGGGCCGCGGAGGGGGTGGTGGCAAGTAAATGAGACATTTCACAATTTGCAGTAACTACCCCAAGAGTTAAACACTCATTTAAAGCTCCAAAAATATATTCAGATCACTTTCCTGGAACACAAGTACAATTTCGTTTTTTATATATTTTAGTAGGGCAGGGGAGGAGGATTATTTAAGATACTTTTGGAAGAGGCAGGGTTTTCGGGAAGATGGGCAGGGACTCCTGTCCTAGCTTCAGGTGGAAGCTGGTTCCACCGTTGGGGTGCCAGGACAGAGAAGAGATTGGATTGGACTGGGCTGAGCGGGAGCTGCCCTCCCATGGGTGTGGGAGGACCAAGAGACCTGAGGTGGCAGAACGGCGTTGGGGTGTAGGGTTTGAGCATAGCCTGACGGTAGGGAAGGGCAGTTCCTCTTGCTGTTCTGTAGGTAAGCACCATGGTCTTGTAGTGGATGTGAGCTTCAACTGGAAGTCAGTAGAGGATTGGGGTGACATTAGAGAACTTGGGAAGGTTGAAAACCAGATGGGTTACTGCATTCTGGATAAGTTGCAGGGGTTTAATGGCACAAGCGGGGAGCCCAGCCAACAGCGAGTTGCAGTAATACAGACGGGAGAGGACAAGTGCCTGGATTAGTGAGTGAGGTAGGGTCGTACTCTACGGATGTTGTAGAGCATGAACCTGCAAGAGCAGGTCACTGCTTTGATGTTTACAGAGAACGACAGGGTGTTGTCCAGGGTCACGCCAAGGCTTTTTGCATTCTGGGAGGCTGACACTGTGGAGTTGTCAACCGTGATGGAGAGGTCTTAGTGGATTCGGCTATTTCAGCCACTCCTGTTGCTGACAGGTGTATAAAATTGAGCACACAACCATACAATCTCAATTGACAAACATTGGCAGTAGAATGGCCTTACTGAAGCTGAGTGACTTTAAATGTGGCACCGTCACACCTTTCCAACATATCAGTTCGTCAAATTTCTGCCCTGCTGGAGCTGCCCCAGTAAACTGTAAGTGCTGTTATTGTGAAGTGGAAACGTCTAGGAGCAACAACGGCTCAGCTGCGACGTGGTAGGCCACTTCACACACAGAACGGGACTGCTGAAGCGCATGAGCGCGTAACAATCATCTGTCCTAGGTTACAACACTCACTACCAAGTTCCAAACTGCCTCTGAAGACAACGTCAGCACAATAACTGTTTAATCGGGAGCATCATGAAATGGGTTTCCATGACCGAGCAGCCGCACACAAGCCTAGGATCACCATGTGCACTGCCAAGCATTCGCTGGAGTTGTGTAAAGTGTGCCGCCATTGGAAACGCGTTCTCTCGAGTGATGAATCACGCTTCACCAACTGGCAGTCCGATTGATGAATCTGGGTTGCGCGGATGCCAAGAGAACACTACCTACCCCAATGTATAGTACCAACTGTAAAGTTTGGTGGAGGAGGAATAATGGTCTGAGGCTGTTTTCCATGCTTCTGGCTAGGCTCCTTAGTTCCAGTGAAGGGAAATCTTAAAGCTACAGCATCTAATGACATTCTAGATGATTCTGTGCTTCCAAATTTGTGGCAACAGATTAGGGAAGGCCCTTTCCTGTTTCAGCATGACAATGCCCCCGTACACAAGGCGAGGCCATACAAAAATGGTTTGTTGAGATCTGTGTGGAAGAACTTGACTGGCCTGCACAGAGCCCTGACCTCAACCCCATCGAACACCTTTTGGGATGAATTGGAACGCCGACTGCGAGCCATGCCTAATCGCCGAACATCAGTGCCTGACCTCACTAATGCTCTTGTGGCTGAATGGATGCAAGTACCCGCAGCAATGTTCCTAGTGAAAAACCTTGCCAGAAGAGTGGAGGCTGTTATAGCAGCAAAGGGGGACCAACCCCATAAGTTTAATGATCTTGCAAATATACATTTTGATAGGATCTTGAAACCATGGAAAGGGAATCCTGTCCATCTGAGTAAATTACACTGATTAATTCTCTAATGATATCGCAGTTTACATATCTATTCATGGCTCCACCCACTCCAGGAAAATATTTTTGTAAGTCACGTGAGCAAACAATATTTTATTTGTAATAAAAACAGAAAGTTAAAAGGGTATATTTATATAATGAATATAAGTGTAGAGGGCTAAAACTATTACATATCAAGGCATTAAACCTATACTAAACCTTCTATTATCCCTGGAGCGGCAGGTAGCCTAGTGGTTAGTGTTGAGCCAGTAACTGAAAGGTTGCTTGATCGAATCCCCGAGCTGACAAGGTAAAAATCTGTCGTTCTGAACAAGGCAGTTAACCCGGTGTTCCTAGGCCATCATTGTAAATAAGAATTTGTTCTTAACTGACTTAAATAAAGGTTCAATGCCAAAGCTGTATAGTAACTGCTTTTCCAGTAGGACACATCTAATGTTTAAAAGAGGCCGCTTTGCTGTTATACAGATTAAAACGATACATTTCTGGTGGATTGACAATAAAACCCTGTCTTTTTAAATAAAGCCATACTGAGTAGGCTACAATTCCAATTTGTAGCCCACTCTTCCTCCAGAAGAGGAAGAACATTTATTACAAATAATGTTTAAACTCCAATGTACTGATAGAGGATACACCACTTTTATTGGAGAGAATGTATAAGGAAGTTTATTTCATGTTTATGAATGACATTGCAAACAACGATGGTAAAATTGTCACACAAGCAATTAATCAAATTGTATTGAGATTTATTCTCTATAAAAAATTATAACCAACTCATTGCACCTCTTGCCACAAAAATGGAAGAGGAAATTACTTAAATGAAAGGAATCAGTTATTTTGTCTGCCACCAATTAAAAATCAGAAATCGCTTCCAATGAGCCATTCTAAATAGTTAAAATGTTAAAATGTATCAGTTTCACTTGCAGTCAAGAGGGTTGACAACCGCATACAATTCAAGATAGTTAGGAACAGATTTTCATGAACTGCTATACAAAACCACAATTGACACATCAGTCTGTTACTTTCAATTAAATCTATTATATTAAATTCTTGCTACAAAAAGAATGCTCAGTATGTGGGGCATTGGACAGTCAGACCTGTGCAGACTGCCATGCGGAAACCGACTCATTAAGGCATCTCTTTTGGTACTGTCCATCGGTGCCAGGTTTTTGCAGTCAGATCCAGGAATGGTTGTCATCATAGAGGCGGCAGGTAGCCTAGTGTTTAGAGCGTTGGGCCAGTAACCAGCAGGTAGCCCAGTGGTTAGAGCGTTGGGCCAGTAACCAGCAGGTAGCCTAGTGGTTAGAGCGTTGGGCCAGTAACCAGCAGGTAGCCTAGTGGTTAGAGCGTTGGGCCAGTAACCAGCAGGTAGCCCAGTGGTTAGCCCAGTGGTTAGGGTGTTGGGCCAGTAGCCTAGTGGTTAAGTAACCAGCAGGTAGCCCAGCAGTTGGGCCAGTAACCAGCAGGTAGCCTAGTGGTTAGAGCGTTGGGCCAGTAACCAGCAGGTAGCCCAGTGGTTAGAGCGTTGGGCCAGTAACCAGCAGGTAGCCCAGTGGTTAGAGCGTTGGGCCAGTAACCAGCAGGTAGCCTAGTGGTTAGAGCGTTGGGCGTAACCAGCAGGGCCAGTAACCAGCAGGTAGCCCAGTGGTTAGAGCGTTGGGCCAGTAACCAGCAGGTAGCCTAGTGGTTAGAGCGGTAGCCCAGTGGTTAGAGCGTTGGGCCAGTAACCAGCAGGTAGCCTAGTGGTTAGAGCGTTGGGCCAGTAACCAGCAGGTAGCCCAGTGGTTAGAGCGTTGGGCCAGTAACCAGCAGGTAGCCTAGTGGTTAGAGCGTTGGGCCAGTAACCAGCAGGTAGCCTAGTGGTTAGAGCGTTGGGCCAGTAACCAGCAGGTAGCCTAGTGGTTAGAGCGTTGGACCAGTAACCAGATCCAATCCCTGTTCTAACCCACTGTTCTTAGGCCGTCTTTGTAAATAAGAATATGTTCTTAACTGACTTGTCTAGCTAAATAAATCAATTATATTGGCTCTGCAAACTGTATTGTTGGGGGATTTGAAGGTTCAGGGGCAATGTTGCAGATGGGAAGGTTCAAGCCCCCTAGTGAGACGCCATGATAGAATGGAGGAATGTAATTGCAAGAGAAAATGGTAGAATGATGATTTACTGGGAAAGATGGGTTGATCTGTGGCTGTCTGAAGGTTGTGTGTATATACACACACACACACACACACACACACGTTTGAGGTCATCCAATCCGGGGGGAGGATGGGAATGTGATTATTGTATGTTTTGTGTTTAGTTATTTATGTTGTGTGTTTTGGTTTCAGGCTGTGAGCAGTGTGTCTGCTGGTTATGGGTAGTTTCAGGCTGTGAGTGGTGTGTCTGCTGGTTATGGGTAGTTTCAGGCTGTGAGCAGTGTGTCTGCTGGTCCTGTGTGGTTATGGGTAGTTTCAGGCTGTGAACGGTGGTCTGCTGGTGGTAGTTTCAGGCTGTGTGTCTGCTGGTTATGGGTTTAGTAGTTTCAGGCTGTGAGCAGTGTGTCTGCTGGTCATGGGTAGTTTCAGGCTGTGAGCAGTGTGTCTGCTGGTTATGGGTAGTTTCAGGCTGTGAGCGGTGTGTCTGCTGGTATGGGTAGTTTCAGGTCTGCTGGTCATGGGTAGTTTCAGGCTGTGAGCGGTGTGCTGGTCCTGGTGGTGTGTCTGCAGTGTGTCTGCTGGTTATGGGTAGTTTCAGGCTGTGAGCAGTGTGTCTGCTGGTTATGGGTAGTTTCAGGCTGTGAGCAGTGTGTCTGCTGGTCTGGTTTCCTGGTGTCTGCTGGTCATGGGTAGTTTCAGGCTGTGAGGCTGGTGGTTATGGGTAGTTTCAGGCTGTGAGCAGTGTGTCTGCTGGTCATGGGTAGTTTCAGGCTGTGAGCGGTGTGTCTGCTGGTTATGGGTAGTTTCAGGCTGTGAGCGGTGTGTCTGCTGGTTATGGGTAGTTTCAGGTTGTGAACGGTGTGTCTGCTGGTCATGGGTAGTTTCAGGCTGTGAACGGTGTGTCTGCTGGTCATGGGTAGTTTCAGGCTGTGAGCGGTGTCTGCTGGTCCTGGTGGTTATGAGTAGTTTCAGGCTGTGAGCAGTGTGTCTGCTGGTCCTGGTGGTTATGGGTAGTTTCAGGCTGTGAGCGGTGTCTGCTGGTCATGGGTAGTTTCAGGCTGTGAGCGGTGTCTGCTGGTCATGGGTAGTTTCAGGCTGTGAGCGGTGTCTGCTGGTCATGGGTAGTTTCAGGCTGTGAGCGGTGTCTGCTGGTCCTGGTGGTTATGAGTAGTTTCAGGCTGTGAGCAGTGTGTCTGCTGGTCCTGGTGGTTATGGGTGCGCTCACTTCCATGCCCAGCCTATTGTACATGTATATTATTGTAGTGTCACCATCTTTATTGCAAAAATAAATACAAACATAACATTAGACAACCTCTGTCAAATGAATATGTAATGAACTGTCCATTGATCAGCACAGCAATTGATAAATCAGGACTGTTTGCAAAACAAGTGGTTCTAAGCTTATTTAAATTGTACACGGGTAAGCTAACGGTTACAGAAATTGGGAACACAGACGAGCTCTATAGATCTGAGTGACTGTGTCCAACACCTGTTATGTTGACAAATGGAATTACGAATTATTATTTTTTTCACAATGACATGTATAGCTAAAAAAGGTTGAAGGAAATACAGGCAGGCACCACATTACTACAAGACAAACCAGTTCAATCAATCAAGCCGGTGGTCTTGTAAACTAAGTTTGCTTTCATATAATTAAAGAGAGCATGGAAAGGGATAATGTCTTAGTGTATTCTGTAAAGAATCCAATACTTTACCTTGTATGCAGTACAAATCACATTGTGGGTGCAGCACCTCTAAGTATGAATTAGGCTGTTTGTGAAGATTTTAATCCTAAACAGCTACTGTAGTATGTAAAAGCTGTGTGCTGGAAAACCTTGGCAGAGCATGGGTGAAGTAGGCATTTTGATGCTCATGTGGATTTTATTTTTCAGCTTCAGACCAAAGCTTACTTCTCACTTAATGTAACGTTTTGTTTAATATAGATTTATTAACAAAGGAACCATATAATGACTAAAGGGAAGACATGTAGGAGTGAGGCACCCAATGAGTGATAAGGCAGGGGGTTTCTACAATTGCATTATAATGCAATACCAATGCATTGCATGCTATTGTAATAGGCCTACATCCATAATCTAAATCAATGACAAATGTTAACTTTGTATAAACATGACACCCATTGAGCTCTAAAGCTATTGAATGTAACTCTGAATTGAGAGCAGCTGTCAGACAAGCTCTGTACAGAAGGACAAAAATAAAACTAATGTGTGACAATATCAATGACCTGTTGTATGACTGAAGCTTGATAAACGTTTTTTCAAAGCACCAAGAATGTGACCTTGCTCAAGCTATAACCCGACATTCTGTCGGGACAGGAGTTGCTAACCCTTTTTAAAGAGTACATTTTTATAGCCTCAATCGCACCATAGATCACTTTTTATTTGGCAGCTAGCACCTCTAGATAATAAATGATTCAGATATCCAGCAAAAGATCCTCAATGAAAACTCAAGAAATTAACAAATTGACCCTGAACAAAACAGACCAGTAAGTAGATGCAAGGTGGATTATAGAGAATAACAAATATGCAATAGAATAGATTCGTTTGTTTTGTTTTCCCCATCACCTTTAATTCACACTAACCTGGCTTCATTCACACACGATGGCATTAATTAAGTAGATCCTACTGTTACGAAAGCATGTTTTTCACCAGACACTAGACCATTTTCATTCATCAAGGACTCGGTCAAAATTACAGAGGCTCAAAATAAAATATTATTTGGTTATAGCAATATGATCAACCTTATTATATGCTTGACAAAACCTGGCACGCGTCAGTAAACTAGCATTTTACAAATACATGCTGTTAGAGGATAGCCTAATGTCAAATGTGGATAGACTATTTGGCCTAATGTTATGCTACTACTGTTATAAACACACCACGACAATGAACAGACATCAACCGAACAAATAGTCCCCTTACCTTCTCCTTTTTCACTCTCGAACTGTCAAAAGCCGCAGCCTGACGCAAAGGAAACAGACCTGTATTTTATTTGATCAAAGATTATTTATTATACTGACAAGATGGTCGAGTGACCTCTCTAACAAGGGAAAGACATGTCCTTTAAAGATGGAAGCCAGATCAGGTGGATCCATTCTAGCCAATGAGAGGGTAGATACGCGTGAAACGGCACAACTCAAAATACTCCGTCGATATTCACTAATAATAAGTGAATATCGACGGGTTTTTCTAAGTAATGGTTTGACCAGTATCAAAATGTATTCCCTATACGGCCTGGTAGACATTTGAATATTGGAAAGAGTGGGCTGTGGACTTCGCCGAGGCAGGCACTTATGGGATCGGAGCAGCGATGGGGAACGGCAGTGGGGGCGAAGCAGACGCCAGCTTCATGGGAGAGTTAAAAATGATTCTGGTGGTCCGATCAGAGCTGAAAATGGGTATGGGGAAAGTGGCAGCCCAGTGATCATACGCCGCTGTCAGCCTACAAGCAGGTCCAGCGCAGAAACCCCGAGCTACTGATGCAATGGGAGTACTGTGGACAGCCGAAATCGTTGATAAAGCCCCGTATGAGGACAGTCTGATAGAACTGCTAACCCATGCCAAAGTAGGTCTTTCTGCTCCAAGATGCAGGGAGGACACAGATAACACCAGGGTCCCTTACTGTGCTGGGAATAGGCCCTGAATCAGCTGATCTCGTGGACACTTAACTGTATTGGAAGTAGGATAGTCCTGGTTCAGAGAAGTGGTCATCTGGGAACTATGTTTATTTTAGCAGTGTATATACAAAGGGAACACTAAAATAACACATCCTAGATCTGAATGAATGTTCTTAAATACTTTTCTTCTTTACATAGTCGAATGTGCTGACAACAAAATCACACAAATTATCAATGGAAATCAAATTTATCAACCCATGGAGGTCTGGATTTGGAGTCACACTCAAAATTAAAAGTGGAAAAGCACACTACAGGCTGATCCAACTTTGATATAATGTCCTTAAAACAAGTCACAATGAGGCTCAGTGCCTGTATGATATCCCTACAACGCCTGGGCATGCTGATGAGGTGGCAGATGGTCTCCTGAGGGATCTCCTCCCAGACCTGGACTAAAGCATCCGCCAACTCCTGGACAGTGTGGTGAAACGCAGCGTTGGTGGATGGAGCGAGACATGTCCCAGATGTGCTCAATTGGATTCAGGTCTGGGGAACGGGTGGGCCATTCCATAGCATCAATGCCTTCGTCTTGCAGGAACTGCTGACACACTCCAGTCACATGATCTAGCATTAGGAGGAACCCAGGGCCAACCGCACCAGCATATGGTCTCACAAGGGGTCTGAGGATCTCATCGGTACCTAATGGCAGTCAGGCTACCTCTGGTGAGCACATGGAGAGCTGTGCGGCACCCCAAAGAAATGCCACCCCACACCATGACTGACCCACCGCCAAACCGGTCATGCTGGAGGATGTTGCAGGCAGCAGAACGTCTCCTGATGTACTGGCCTGTCTCCTGGTAGCGCCTCCATGCTCTGGACACTACGCTGACAGACACAGCAAACCTTCTTGCCACAGCTCGCATTGATGTCCCATCCTGGATGAGCTGCACTACCTGAGCCACTTGTGTGGGTTGTAGACTCCGTCTCATGCCACCACTAGAGTGAAAGCACCGCCAGCATTCAAGTGACCAAGACATCAGCCAGGAAGCATAGGAACTGAGAAGTGGTCTAAGGTCACCACCTGCAGAACCACTCCTTTATTGAGGGTGTCTTGCTAATTGCCTATAATTTCCACCTGTTGTCTATTCCATTTGCACAACAGCATGTGAAATTTATGTCAATCAGTGTTACTTCCTAAGTGGACAGTTTGATTTCACAGAAGTGTGATTGACTTGGCGTTACAGTGTTGTTTAAGTGTTCCCTTTATTTTTTTGAGCAGTGTACATTAAAAGGTCCAACCATGTCATCCAAGCAGAACTGATACCTAGACCCAATAGGCCAACATCTTTTTGTATTTAGAATATGCACTTGTACTTAACCTACCCCAAACCCACCTGAGCTTGCAATTAAAACACTAATACATCTCTCATTTGACAGGCAAAAATCCATAGTGATATGGATTTTCCCTAAAAGAATGCCTTGATAAAAGGTTCATAAGAGTGAAGGTAGACCAACAAACGTTGGCCGTGCACGGCCGACGCAATAGGGCTGCTGTCATTTTCAATGAATTCCCTGGCCATTAAATGTTGAATCGCCACAAATCATTGACACCTGTGCATGGCCGACGTGTTAGTCTATCATCCTTACAAACATGATGACAAAACAAGGTTGAGAAGGGAACAAGAGACCCGACCAGACTTTTCTTGACAAACAAGAAGCCTTTATTTTATGTGGAAAAGAAAACTGCTGTTTCATTCATCATCATGATCCAGATCCTGCACAATCAACTATGAGTGCACGGTTAAATCTAGTCATTTGTTCTGAGAGTATAGGGAGAGTTAATGATTTTCTTTGTATACACACACACAAGCCTTTGATAAAAACACAATTACCAGTCTCTTCAATTAGATCAGACAAATATAGGCCCTGAGTCCCAAATGGCACCCTATTTCCTGCATAGTGCAGTACAATTTTTATGGGCCCTGGTCAAAAGTAGTGCACTATATAGGGAATAGGGTACCATTTTGGCCACAAAGAAAACCTGGCAGGACTTCAAGGCTATTAGGTTTTATATCCTCTTCTGTACAATCAAGAACAGTGACCTAGAACACCACGATATCCAGCATATACCAACCAACCGCAGCACGAGGGGAGGGGGGAAAGTGTAACACACGTCTGACTGAACTGAAGAACAGAGCTTCTTTAATTCTCGTAATCAATCCCTCCAAATAGAATAGTCCCACAAGAGCACTTTACAGCATGAGGAAAGGAAAGTGTCTTACACGCAGCTGAGTGAGACGCAAAGACACAATCGATTTCATCTCTCTACGCACGGTCTGACTTGATGACTAACTGGAGAGCCTGCATAGGCTTGGGAAGGATGAAACTCACTTTTGGAAATCATGGCTGAATGAATCTTAAAATAATCTTCCTCTAGAGCTACACAACCCCTTTAACCCTGTGTAGGTCATTACTGGTATTTGTACATAGTGTTACTAGTTTGTGGGTCTTGGAAGCGGCAGTCATGTTCAAATATAAAAGAACATTGTAGCATTTTTCCCTTTCTGAATATACAATAATTAAATGCATTTTACAGACTGATAGAACAAGCTGCTCACACATATCAAAATGAAGAGATTCTACATTAGTTTCTTCACTACAGAGTGCAAATCAGATGCTTCACAACATACCTTTTAATTAAGAAGAGGACTCACTCTTCCCACAAGCCCCCTCATTGTACATAAACCATTCCCCATGAAAAAAATGGCATCTAGGAAATATAATGGAATGTGAAAAATTAGAATAGTGAGCCAATCTTTTTCTTTGACAACAGAAAAATGTCCTTCATGAGGTTTTTTTTTTTAAGGAAAACAAAAACATAAAAAAAACTGCTTGTTTGAATCCACTAAATGTTGTGAGAAGATGGTAAAAGCCTAGTGAAGGACTGAGCTGAGAGAGATGGATGGGCTCCAGGGCTTGCCAGGAGACCTTTACATGCCGTAGCCAAAGCCTGGTTGGGCCTGAGGTGCCTGGGGGTAGCCTGCAGGAGCCTGGTAACCGTAGCCATAGGCCTGCTGGGGGGGCACGGGCACGCTTGGGCCAGCAGTCAGCATAAGCTGGGGTGTGCCTGGAGGAAAGAGAGGCATTTCACATGTTGGGCTGACACCAAAGATTAGAATCTATTCGGATTCGATTAATTTACTCATTCAAATAATTTGATGCCGATTGATTTGAATATTTAAACTTTAAACTTATCTTAACATGGAACACAAGCCACAGCTCAACTAGCATTCCAGAGTGCCAAGGAAGCTCAACTTAATTTTTATTTGAATGATTTTTCTTTTGAACAGCAGACTGCAGAGTGAAGCCAGGTTGAGATTAAGTCAAAGGGCAGCCGGCCGGATTCAAACCCATGCTGACTGCCATAAGTGTTCGGAGGTCAGAGGCAGTAGCCACTGGCACACACGGAAACCTAGATGCATTGTTCACAAGACTACAGCCTGTCTGCTGCAGAGGGACAAGAGAGCCACGAGAAAGCGAGTGTTGATCAGTTATGGACATAAGTGCTGAAAACATGTTTGCTCACCATTTACTAAGTTATCAGGACCTATTAGGATGAGAAATACCAGAGTTTTGGCTTAGGTACAGCAGACTATACGAATATTCGTTAGAAATGACATCTGATACGAATATCAAAACAGGGACAGCCACATGCATGTCACCATTATCAACAAACTTGTCACTATTAAAAACCTTTACACAGCTTATCAATCTCTTTACTCTACATCTAATATCCTATCTTTACTACTTAGAGCACAAAAGGCTGGGTTACGAGAGTCAGCTTCACCGTTTGAGTGAGTTGGTGTGAATGGCTGTTCTCATTGGCCGTGTCAGATTCTTGGCTGTGAATGATGCATGAGGCACTTACCATAGACGATGGGTTGTGTCTCTGTCGCCTGCTCCTCCTCTTTCCTTAGGGACTCAGAGGTCTCCAGCTTGTCCACCTGGAAGAGGTCAGAAAGAACAGGATGATAAACAGCTACAAGCAGGCAGGCCAGAGAAGACATGCTGGAAAAGCCTTCATTAACCCTTCTTTCCTTTAGTCATTTAATATGTTAAGTGATTGATGGATAGGACTGTTCCAGGTGTGTGAAGTGTGCGCATTGTAGGTGATTATTCTTTGCAACACATACAAGGCTGCTGTGAGCTGCCCCTTCGTCACTCATTAAAACTAGTGAAGAAATATGAGAGATGACCATTAAGATGTGAGGAAAAATACTTTCAATGAAATTTGGTCCCTCCATTCAGCCACTCTTGAAGTGATGTTTTCAGTATATATATTAACATTGCTATGTATGCAGAGAACCAAACCCATATCAGGTATGCAACAGGAGTACAAAATCTCATGATCAACACTTGACCTTTGTCATGTCTGAGCTATTTTAATGAAGCGATGTTAACTGCCAGGCGGTATTTTTTCTAGAATTTATCGAGGACCTATTCACCCTTTCCCTTAAATCAAACATGCTTAGTTTTAGCTCAGCAATATCAGTCTACTGTAACTCCAATGAGTGACCTTAAGCGTAGCAGAAGCAGATTTCCAAAAGTTGTTAGGAAGAAAACGTAATTGCGTTTAAAAGTTGCAGTAAGAGGCAAGACGCATTTTGCACTAGTAAAAAACAACTTTTCACAATTTTGTTCTCACTATCTTTCTGTGCTGAAAGTGGGTTCAGTTCCCTCCATACCTCTTGTAAAGAACATTAAAAAATAATGAGCAAATCTCTTCCAACAAACAGAGGCGTCATTAAAAGGAGAACATGCTACAGTAGTGGTGTTACAATTGGTTAAAATAATGTGCATGAAAAAGAGGCAAAAGTACTGAAGCGCAGAGGGAGTCAAAGCCCGGGATGATTCGTAGTCCAGCCACTCAAGGCCCATCAACCAACAGCAAGGCACAGCCGACAACATCAATGTCTCCTAGAGGCTCTGTGACGCTAGATTCTCATTGGCAGGTGCTCAATCACGTGCATATATTAAAACCAGAGAACATTTCCCAAAGTGCAGGTACCATTACCCGTTTTTCATACATACTCTCTCAGATACAGTGTAAAGGTCTGTGAAGGAATGCACTTTTCAGCTACTGCCCGTGCAAATTTACTAACTTCAACATGAATTAACAAAGACAGATTTTATTTTCTCTGCCTCTAGTGCTGCAGCACAAGTTGTATTTCACTGTCAAGACTTCAATATGAGAATGAATTCGGTCATGAGAAATATATAATTTCATCACTACAAAATGGCATCACTACTGAAACCTTTCTGGAGAAGAACCCCCCCCCCCCCACCAGATAGGTGCAGCCATAATAGTACGGTGCCCCTGAAAATAATTAGGTTAAGTGTCTTGTTCAAGGGCAGACATATTTCATTTCTCACCTTGTCGGCTTGGCCAATTGCTCTAACCACTATGCTACTTTCCACCTTAAAAAAGTGCATTCGCTTCACAAACTTTGATCATACAATGCATTTCTTGGCTTACAGTTTTAGTACTATGGTTAAATGCAGTCTACAACTGGTTTGCAGTCTATTTTGAGAGGGGGTCTTAGCTATTTGCCAGCAATCAGAAGCTTCAAGATTGAGTTCATTAATGGGTGTTATTTATTCTACAAAATTAACACTCTTGGGGCATCAAAAGCACATTAAGGTCATTGTGGGTTCAAGGGTCAGGACTGGGAACCAATGGCAGACTGGCATCATTGACAGACTTCCTCAGACTAAGGGTTGTCATTGGTGAGTAACTACAGATCTACTAGAGTGCTCTGCTGCCCAGTCGGAGAGAGTCCAGTTGAGAAGGCACTACTGTGTGTGTGTGTGTGTGTGTGTGTGTGTGTGTGTGTGTGTGTGTGTCTGTGGAACAGCAGCAGTGTAACTGCCATATGGGAGAATTAAAATAAAACGCATGCAGATTCCTGAGGTAGCAGTGCTCCCCAGGCTAAATTAACAAACGAAACAGCAAGAGAGAGATGGAATATAGGAATAGACTTTCACCTTTTCCTTAATTGCATCAACCTGGAAGGGAATTCAAGAAGCGCAGCTTAGAAAATAAGAAATCAGTTTACCATAGTGCAGAGACCGAGAGAGAGCAGGCTGAAACAGCATACAAAGATGGGCAACCAATAATCCACACAGTAGAAGAAAAAAAAAATTAAAAGACTAACACACTCCTCTGAAATGCCTTGAATTTCTCTAGTTTTATTGTTTCTATCCTAAGAACTATTGTTTTGAAGTTAGCGAGACCTCGCTACAATGATTAACCTACCACATTCGCATGCATAAAAATACAGCTGCTAGTAAAATATTTAACGGTTTTCCATTTAGTAGGCTATCGGTTCCGGTCAACTCAACTCTGAGTCACTAAACTACTATTGAGAGCAGAGCAGTATAGACTGCATTAGTCCTGATCTATTGATAGACATATGGTAGAACTTGTGTTCTCTATGTCATTGGCTAGATTAGAGAGCTGCTGGACTACTATTCCGTTCAAAGTCATATATATATATGTGTGTGTGTGTGTGTGTGTATGTACAGTTGAAGTCGGACGTTTACATACACTTAGGTTGGAGTCATTAAACCTCATTTTTCAACCACTCCACAAATTTCTTGTTAAACTACAGTTTTGGCAAGTTGGTTAGGACATCTACATTGTGCATGACAAGTTATTGTTCAGACAGATTTCACTTAATCACGATTCCAGTGGGTCAGAAGTTTACATACACTAAGTTGACTGTGCCTTTAAACAGCTTTGAAAATTCCAGAAAATGATGTCATGGCTTTAGAAGCTTCTGATAGGCTAAGTGACATCATTTGAGTCAATTGGAGGTGTACCTGTGGATGTATTTCAAGGCCTACCTTCAAACTCAGTGCCTCTTTGCTTGACATTATGGGAAAATCAAAAGAAATCAGCCAAGACCACAGAGAAAAATTGTAGACCTCCAAGTCTGGAAATTGCTTCCAAGGATAAAATAAATGCCTGAAGGTACCACGTTCATCTGTACAAAAAAATAGTACGCAAGTACAAACACCATGGGACCCGCAGCCGTCATACCGCTCAGGAAGGAGACGCGTTCTGTCTCCTAGAGATGAACGTACTTTGGTGCGAAAAGTGTAAATCAATCACAGAACAACAGCAAAGGACCTTGTGAAGATGCTGGAGGAAACAGGTACAAAAGTATCTATATCCACAGTAAAACGAGTCCTATATTGACATAACCTGAAAGGCCTCTCAGCAAGGAAAAAAGCCACTGCTCCAAAACCGCCATAAAAAAGCCAGACTACGGTTTGCAACTACACATGGGGACAAAGATCGTACAATATGGAGAAATGTACTCTGGTCTGATGAAATAAAAATAGAACTGTTTGGCCATAATGGCCATCGTTATGTTTGGAGGAAAAAGGGGACGCTTGCAAGCCAAAGAACACCATCCCAACTGTGAAGCATGGGGGTGGCAGCATCATGTTGTGGGGGTGCTTAGCTGCATGAGGGTTTGGTGCACTTCACAAAATAGATGGCATCATCAGGAAGGAAAATTATGTGGATCTAGAGGGTCGCAAATGGGTCTTCAAAATGGACAATGACCCCAAGCATACATCTAAAGTTGTGGCAAAATGGCTTAAGGACAACAAAGTCAAGGTATTGGAGTGGCCATCACAAAGCCCTGACTTCAATCCCGTAAAAAATTGTGGGCAGAACTGAGAAAGCGTGTACGAGCAAGGAGGCCTACAAACCTGACTCAGTTACGCCAGCTCTGTCAGGAGGAATGGGCCAAAATTCACCCAAAGCTTGTGGAAGGCTACCTGAAACGATTGACCCAAGTTAAACAATTTAAAGGCAATGCTACCAAAATAATAAATGAGCATATGTAAACTTCTGACCCACTGGGAATGTGATGAAAGAAATCATTCTCTGCTATTTTTCTGACATTTCACATTCTTAAAATAAAGGTGATCCTAACTGATCTAAGACAGGGAATTTTTACTAGGATTAAATGTCAGGAATTGTGAAAAACAGAGTTTAAATGTATTTGGCTAAGGTGTATGTAAACCTCTGACTTCAAATGTATGTATGTATGTATGTATGTATGTATGTATGTATAACAATTACATGTAGTAGAGTTACTTTTAGTAATTTCCATATTAATTCAACATTTACCTATCTTTTTTTGGCAACATCCATATATGTAATTTTCATTCATGTTATAATATATGAACTTTAAGATTCATATGTAAACAGAGCTGTATGTATGTATGTATGTATGTATGTATGTATGTATGTATGTATGTATGTATGTATGTATGCATGTATGTATGTATGCATGTATGCATGTATGCATGTATGCATGTATGTGAGGTGTGCAGAGCAGACAGGCACATGCTGACTCTTGTTCAGTCACAGCAGTCCCACATGCAGTCACGCAGCATCCAATGACGAGCTCCACTTACTTGGCACTGAATATCAATGACAAGAAAACAAACTACTGGACACTGGAGAGAGGAACTAAAGATCTTGAGTTCCTCTCTATAGAGTCCAATAGTTTGTTTTCTTGTCATTGATATTCAGAGGGTCCACAAACCCTGAAACAATGCATTAACACAACACTTGTACTGTACCCATTGTCTGTAATCTGTTGAGTACAGTAACATTTAGTCAGAGCATTAAACAAAAGAGCAATTACTGTCTTTTATATGGAAAAAGGTTAACAAAAAGCTGTAAAATGGTGAACAAAAGAGGGGAAACAAACAAATGACATGAGTATAAAGGAAAAGCAGCTGAGAGGTTTGTTTAGCTTCTATCAAACTCAGACACAGAAGAAACAAGGCACTAAAAAGAAAAGGCAAGTTGATAGAAAAACAAAAAAGAAATAACTGTCTTTATGTATAGAGTATGAGGACTATTGGCACTCCACATAGAATACAATTATTCTATTATACTGATTCCAGTAAATCTATTTATATGATGCCACACACTCTGCTGCAAAGTCAAGACTGCTGGACAGAGTTCTAATATAATCATTGATGAATCTCTTTTAGCAACTTGCCATATAAAAATAAGGCATTGTGCTACTGAATAGTTAAATGCCTTTTCAAAAGTGGCTAACTGCTAAAAGCATTTGACTGAGCAACAGAAGATCACTGCACAAATGTTTGGAAAGGTTGTGGTGTAAAAGTGGCATTTAGGATGAGCTTACTTTCACCCAATCCTAACCATTTGGTGCTAGAAATGTCAAACTGACCCTAGATCAATGTCTAGGGGATAGTTCACCCTACTCCCACTGAAAGCAGACCTGGGTTGTGTTCATTAGCCACAACTGAAATTCTGTTGGATGCCCTAATGAACAACATCGTTGGACGTGTAGAATAGAACCACCATGCTTGGTTTGGTTTAGCCCACTCAACATGACATAGCCATGTCCAGACAGCCAACCCACCTTGAAGAGATACTCTCTCATGACCTGGATGAAGTAGGGCATGGAGAAGTCCATGATGTTGTGCTTCCAGGCCGTCTCCAGCACCACGTCTGGCCTCAGCAGGTCATAACAGGTGAAGAGGCAGGCGGCAAAGCACTCCTTTTTGTCCTCGGTCAGGAACCAGCCCAGTAGCTCCTCAGCCAACTCTGTATCCTTGGACTCTGACGCGTACTGCATGGCATCCTGGAGGAAGATGGAAACAAGATGGAGGTTCAAGATCAGGAGCGGTGACTTGATGCGGTGTGTTTGTTATGAACCTGGCACCAAGCCACTGTCTGGTATGTTTATTTTACCTTTATTTAACTAGGCAAGTCAGTTAAGAACAAATTCTTATTTTCAATGACAGCCTAGGAACAGTGGGTTAACTGCCTGTTCAGGGGCAGAACGACAGATTTGTACCTTGACAGCTCGGGGATATGAACTTGCAACCTTTCGGTTACTAGTACAACTCTCTAACCACTAGGCTACCCTGCCGCCCCACTAGGCTACCCGAGAAAACCTTCACTCCACAATGGGATTTTGACCACTACCCCTACCCATAAACACTGATCTTATCAGACAAAACATTTCCCATTATCCTCCTCTCTCTACTAACCAAATAGGTTCAATGACAATATAATTAATGGCAGTCAGAGGAGAAACAGGCCTGGGTAAGAAGAAGAGAATGAATGAGTACCTTGTAGAGTTTGTCCTTCTTGCAGAGCTCCACACTCTGTTTCCAGCGGTTGTTTCCCTTGAAGAGGTAGGCAGCGATCCTCCTGAACTCAATCAGCTCGTGTTTCTCCAAGCGCTGGGCAAGCGAGATGTTGTCAAAGTTGTCATAGGCATCTATAGAGGTCCTCAGAGCCTGAGTCCACAGAGAGAGGGAAAGAAGAAAGGATGGGTGGATGAGTAACCGTTGTTCAATGAGGTGTAAAAACAACAACTTTGTTTTCAAGTAAACAAGGTACTAGAACTGTCATAGGGCCAGCTTCCCAAACCCATATTAAACCTAGTCAGGGTAAAACAAAGGTGTCTGTCTTCATTGTTTGACAATGTAACAACCAACCAAAATGGACCAAACCTGATAGTCCTCCTCTGTGATGAAGAGGTTGGTAAGTGCTTCATTGACAGACTTGTTGTTGTGGTTCTGTACAGAGCGCAGGTAGGGCTTGACCAGGGGCAGCTGTTTCACCTGGACCACACACACCGTTGATTACTAGAACTGCATTCACTATAAGCAGAGTACACTGTACATAGAGATACACGTCACAGTCTTTGATTAACAACTACAACAGGTGTCACACCGCTTCAATTTCCTGTGTTGGCAGATAGGGGGGGACAGAGCTCGTCTCACCTTGCTGAAGAAGTTGACAGCACGGGAGTGGTCCAGTCTGGGGGACAGCACTATGAGCAGGTCATTCAGTAACAACGGCTTGAATTCCAAATAGAAGTGAGTTGCTTTGTAATACAGCTCCACGTTGGCCACCTACACAGTCACAGGAAAGGCATAAAAGGAGCGATATTGTCATGTATTACAATTGTAAAGTGTATTGAGATGTTTCAATGTACTTTAAAATATACACTTACCAATAGTACATCAAAATCGAGCTTTGTCATAATAGATCATATACAGCAATGACTGCTACCTTGATGTCATTATAGACAAACATTACTGATTGGGTTACCTTGGTGATGATGTCTTTGAACTGGCCCTCCTTCCAGGCGTCGGTGGGGTGGTTCATCATGGTGATGATGGCATTGTCAAACTCCTCGTACTTATCATACAGGAACACCAGCTCCGCCCACAGGTGGGCCTCCTCCGCCGCCCGCAGAACCTTTGGAATGTTGACTCTGGACCAGAAGAGCTCCAGGTGCTCCCTCATCTTCTGGGGTTTGAATTTGGAGTAGAGGATGGCCAGCTCGGTGAACATACCCATGTGCGCCCGTTCCAGCCCCAGGGCTGCCTCCAGCATGGTGATCAGCTCCTCAAAGTAAGCACGGTCCTGAACACAGAGAGAGAGAGGGTGGGGGGTAAAGCATTGAGGGGTTCGAAAGCACCAAATGTGCTCATCAATCAAGAGAGAGTGTGGAGAGAGGTGAACTAAATAAGAACTTTTCATGTTGACTAGAGAAAATACAAATTTCATACAAACTGTGCCAGCATCTAGCAACAAGGAGGATAAGGTACATCGAGACAAAGTGGGCTGTGTGTGTCTCTTACCTGGTAGTAGTTGATAAGCTCCTCCAGTTCGTCAGCATGCACTACGATGTGGAGGCCACACATCTGTGCCAGCCGGAACTCCTTTCCATCCACGCAGGCAAAGCACACCTCCTTCCAGGTCCTAGTGCTGTTGGCCTTGCGGGCCCCGTCCACAGCCGCCTGGTACTCCCCGAGGTGCACCAGGGTGGACGCCAGACGGCCAAAGTTGGACACGTTGTTGTACAGTAACTTGGCTGCGTCGTACATTTTCTCGTCGTAACAGCGGTCGCCGACCTTCGTTGTGAGCAGGAAAGAGTATGAATGTCAATCAATGTCTTACATAGGGAGTTGTCTGCGACAACATAGAAAATCAGTTCCTGGTGAACTAGGACGGAACATCACTTTATTTCTCATTGACTTGGAATACAATAACCTGTACTGTTTAATACATCAGTCTGGACTACAGTAACAGTACCTGTTGGATGTGGGCGTTGTTGGGTCCATTGATGAACTCCTCCAGCTCAGCCAGGCGGTTGGTCTTGGCCAGGGCGAAGATGAGCTCTGTCTCCACGTAGGACTCCCGGGCCTTCTTACGGGCCATCTGAAGGAACTTCACCAGGTCCTCCCAGTTACCTGACACACACACACCAGAACAACTGGGAGGTTACACTACTTTAAATCCTGAGGTCAGTCAGTGAGCCGCTGATGAAAGTCACCAAAAACAGCTGGACAAATCCCACACTGAGGACATGTATTCGCTGACATTGGGAGATTTGACACATTATAATGCCCATCAGCCCATCCTGCCACCCCCTATCCCAGCTAAAGCCGGCCCCACCATCTTTACCACTCTGGTCGGCGGCCTGTACCACCTCCATGTAGGCAGAGGGGTCGTCAGCCTTGATGTAAGAGTCGATAGCCTCCTTGACTAGGCCCTTCTGCAGCTGAGCCTTGGCCAGCTGGCTCCACACAGCTGGCTCGTTGCAGCGCTCGGCAAACTCATAGGCTCGATCCAGGTTCCCAATGTGCTCAATGAGAACCTGGGGAGAAGAGACAACATTACACCATGACAGGAAGTCAGACACTATCAATCATGTTGAGGGTAAGGAGAAGGGGAATGGAAGCTCTACAAGTCTGCTGGCATTGAGACCTCCATATTCAAGAGATTGAAATGGTGTTAGGAAAATATGAATACCACATGGTGTTGGGGGGTGGGTCAGGGTTCATCTCACCTGCACGGCAGAGGTGTTGACGTCAAACTTCCTGAAGATAGCAAAGGCCTCCTCGAAGAGCTCGTTGCTGATGGCAATGTTGGCAATGTCTGGGGCGTCATAGTTGTCCAGGCGGTTGATGTACTCCATCACACGGGTCCGGTCTGCCTTGATGGCCGTCAGGATCAGCAGGTTCTGCAGGTTTCTGAATAAATAAACAACCCCCAGAATTAATACTTAAAACATCAAATAATCACAAATCATCCCGGAAATCAAGCTGTAAAGTTCTGCAATTATATATGTAAAGCTTTGTTAAGTTTACAATTGTATGTGTCAAGTTACGATCTTGTAAAGTTCACTTTACATTTACTGTAGAGTGTGTTGCGATTTTAAATGCATTTTCAATAAAGTTTGATTTGATTGATTTGGAAAAGTATAAAAAAGATGGCGGAAGTGAACTAGAGAGAAAACACACAATGGACAGCCCAGCCTACAGTGAGCACAGGTATCAGAGCTCTAGTAGCTCTGTTACCTGTGTTCACTGAAGACAGAGTTATCCAGTACGATCTTCTCCAACAGCTCAATGAGTTCGTTGGGCAAGTCTGCAGTCATGAAGGCCTTTACTGTGACTGACACCTCCTCTGGGTCCTGAGTCTCAGACAGGGCTGTCTGCACCACCTGACAGGGAGGGGAAAAGAGATTTCGATATGGTCGGTCATGAGTAGATATTTGGGTCAATTCAGAAGGTTCACTGAAGGCTGAGTTATACAGTACGATCTTCTCCAGTAGCTCAACGAGTTTGTTCTTAAATTGAAAAACCTTTATTGAAGATTGACTGAATTGAGAATGGAATTGATCCCAATACTGGTTCAGAGCTGGTCCAGACTGGTGTGTATGGGGACTACCTACCTGGTCAATGAGTGGTCTTCTGAAGGGGTTGCTCTCCAGCAGCACGCTGGCCCACAGGTCCGGGTCTCTGCGACGGACCAGGTAGCGAGACAGACTCTTGAACAGGGAGTTCTCATTGCACACCTGACAGGAAACAGAGCGCACACACTGTTCGTCCACTAGGCTCTCACCTCACATTCCGAAACAGTACTTTCATATGTAGGCTATTCCCAGTATTGCTGTTGTAAACAAAGAATGTCAGTTAATATTAATGCATAGCAATGCAGAGAATTAAAATGTACACTCATATGTTTTTAGTTAGACCTACATTCTAACCTATATGAAACTACTTCCTATAAGAAGAGGAAGGGAGAAGCTACTGACGTTGATGAGTTCCTGGTCACACTGTCCTCTCTCGTAGGCAACGCAGGCCAGGTGGGGGTCCCTCTTCTCGCAGTACTTGCCCACCACGCGGCTGTCGTAGTAGGGGTTCTCACGCAGGAAGCGCTCGGGGTTGTTGTTGCTGTCGATGTAGATCTTGGCCAGGGCATTGTGGGTAGCGGGCTCCTCACAGCCCTCATGGATACGGGCCTCCAGCCAGGGGAGGAGAAGCTTCAGTCTGAGGAGAGGGAGATGAGCCTGCTGACAACTACAGATGCTGATATCACAGCTAGTATAAAAAAAAGACTAAGTAAGTAATACTTTATTTCATGATACCACAGTGTTTAAATAGGTTGGGGTGCTATAACAGCTACAATTAACCCTTCTAACTAGTAGTTTCTTTCTGCCATCTGTTGAAAAAGGGTTGCGTTGTACCGGTTCCTCTTCTCCACCTCAGCCACCAGTTCATCAGTGGAGAACTGTCCTCTGACCACCAGGATCAGACTCTTAATGACGTCCTCAGAACAGTCCACGTCCAGAAGCCCTCCAATCACCACTGGTAGACGGCTGGGGTTCACCTAACACACACGTCAATATTCTTGGGACACTGTGCATTTTCACTGTGGGGCAATTATCTTGAGTCTGTACTAGTTTAGGTGAACATGAAATTTAGTGATATCTTGCTTAAGTTTCTACATTTTGACAACTAGGATGCATGACAGTGTGTATGTTTGAGCAAGTGTGTGACCACGTTCACTTACTTTCTGCACATAGATCTCAATGTATTTCTGCAGGTTGTTACGGTACAGGTAGAGGACCAGGTCATGGACAAAGTCGAAGCGGTCACACACAATGATGAGTGGGAGCTGGTCGGTCAGCTTGGCCTCCTGTCCAATCACAGAGCAGGAGCCAAGGTTAGCACGACATCGTTATGAGACAGAACATCTGATCAGAGCCCACCAATGACCACAGCCAAACCTGACATGTAAGGGTTGGGTTTAACCACGGATCGTAATGGCAAGTGTTAAAGTTGAGTGTTTCTTGTTGTTACAACCTGAATGTGTAGACGTTTAATAAAGTAGCTCAAAATTAAGCAAGTAGTTTAAAAAAAAGCTAGAGGTTTGACTGTAATCTTGTTGAGCTCATACAACCACTAATGTACAATGACAAAATAAATATTCGAATCACTGAATATGAAATTGGGATTTCATTTTCCAGTTTAAAATGATCCTGCTCATGTGATTTGAAAAATGTCACAATCGAGGAAATAAATAAAAAATGTTTCAACTACGACGACAAATGGAAGGAGTCCCGTTTTGAGAGATTAGAAGATGGTTAGGTATTGAAAACATTGTTTACTAGTATGGACTGAGTGGACAGAGAAAGAGGCAAAAAAGGAAAAACAAGAAAATGATCTAAGCCAAGTACATCTCACTCACACATGTACACCAACATAGGTCTCCCTCTGCAGGTACTATTGAGGTACTGCCACACACTCCCACTACTGGAGCCCACAACAGTAGACCCTCAACACAGTGCGTATTTTGCAGTTGTGTTTCCTGTGCGTGTTGTGTGATCACTGGCTGACTGCCATCAACACTCCTACAGGATTAATACACTGGGATTGAGTACCTCACAGCCCTGTAGAGCACTCCAAGGGTCTGCCACCAAAAAGACATCTAGCTTTAGCATGTTGTTGAAACTATATGGTTCCATCCCAAATGTCACCCTATTCCCTACAGAGTGCACAACTGTTGACCAGGGCCCATGCACTATATAGGGCATGAGGTGCTATTTGGGACTCAGTATATGATGAGGCCCACTGACTCCTCTTGCACAGCCAGGAAGACTGTTACAGTATGTGGGCATACCAGGTTAATTTAGTTTCTGAATCCATTCATATAGGAAAACAAATTTAAATGCACCACAATAGCCATGCTTACTTGAGTTAATTTGTGCTGGCTAAACCTTACATACAGAAAACAAAACTGCAACACCAAAACCTAACTTGACTACAGCTCAGATAACAGCTAGGTATATATATATATTTTTATTTTACCTTTATTTAACTAGGCAAGTCCGTCAAGAACAAATTCTTATTTTCAATGACGGCCTAGGAACAGTGGGTTAACTGCCTGTTCAGGGGCAGAACGACAGATGTTTACCGTGTCAGCTCGGGGATTCGATCTTGCAACCTTCGGTTACAAGTCTAAAGCTCTAACCACCAGGCTACCTGCCGCCCCACTGTATATGCACAGTTACGAATCCAAAACAGAAGTACACTCACAACACCCTGTTGCTAGTAGCTCAGCTAACTGTAAAACTGCAGGTTTTGGACTTGTTTGG
Organism: Oncorhynchus masou masou; assembly: GCF_036934945.1. NCBI lineage: Eukaryota > Metazoa > Chordata > Actinopteri > Salmoniformes > Salmonidae > Oncorhynchus > Oncorhynchus masou. The sequence continues at coordinate 67,003,951 of NC_088223.1, forward strand.
ACAGACAGAGTTTGGTGCACCCCATCATGGATGAATGGTTTTTGGGTACATTAACGGGTTGTGCCATTGTACTCGTCATACAAATCCCAGGTTTAATCCTGTATCTCTAGAAGTAAGTCAGGGGTGGCAGTGAAACTAAAATAAGGAGGGAGTCCTGTACTCGGGGATAGATTTACCTGGTACATGTCCTGCCATTCCACAGACAACAGGGAAAAGCACAAGAGATAACTGCCATCAGGAACTTCTTACCAATGAAGGCTAAATGAAAGCTTTTCACGAATGCTAGTGTAAGCAGGCACATCTACGTATTCATAGGATGGACAGAAGTTCAGAAGGTCAGATTGTGTCATTTAAATTCAATACAATTTCAAAATATAGGTTAAGGACAGACGATAGTGTGAGAATGAAAGAGAATAGAATAAAGTTCAACTAAAGAAAGATCGGAGAAAAAAAACAAAAACAAACAAGAGTATGTTTAGTCCATTGCATTTCATCTCCCTCTAGATACCTTCTCCATCCATCTTTTACCTTGAGGAAGTTCTTGACTCGTTCGGGGTCGTAGCAGTTGCTCTCTCTGCAGATCCTCTCCACCTCTTTGATCTGTCCCGTCTTGCAGGCTGCCTGGATGTACTTGAAGTGGACCTCTAGGTCCTGGCTGAAGTTAACAATGGAACCCAGGAAGTAGAACAGACCTGGGACAAAGCATCACCATGGAGACAATGTCAGTCAAGAGGAAATACAGTACCAGACACCATGCCAGTCTGACATGTCAGGACATCCAGTCAAGTTCAATTGTGCGCCATTGGCTGGAAAATAGAACAGTGATTACAGTAAGGTGGCTGGCAACTATAAGCCAAGAGACCGGAGCGGATGGCTACTGTTGCCATCTCATCACCCCTGGTTTAATTAAATGTACACCACACTTCAGGCTCCATGTTTGTTTGTAAAGTTATTTGGACAATTGAAAACAGGGTCTCTCTCATCTAGTTTATTGAGCTGTACCTCCATTATGATTGGCTACCTCCTATCTAGTCTACCCTGGGCTTAAAGAGGTCCAGCAGCCTGTCCTAGTGGCCACCCCTCCACTCCAGGACATTCTACAGAGCCTATGGACAGACTGTTGCCTCAGGCCTACTTCGCTGATCGCTGGAAGAGAGAATGATCTATGAAGCATAAGTGTGAAATAGTGTGGCTGTGTCTCTCACCCTCGAAACTCTTGAAGGACTCGAAGAGCTCCGTTAGAGAGTTGGTGGAGAGCTGCTCGTGGTACTTGGAAGCCACCTGGACACAGATCTGCAGGTTCTGACGGATGTTGGCAGACAACATGGCCCTCAGGCACTCCAGAGAGTCCTCCACTGAGAGGGAGCCAAAGAAGTTCACCAGCCACTAAGGAGAGAGAGAAAGATTATTTATTTTCCCTTTGCCATTCACACCTTCTACTATTTGCACATTGTCACAACCTTGTACACAGCTAATTATAAAACATAATAATCGTTACATAACATTTTAAAAGGTTTATAATATAACATGTTATTATTTTAAAACTTTAGTGTGTTTACTGGTAATGTCTGATTACTTGCTAATCAAAAACAAAGCCCCTTTGAAATAAGAGAGGAGAGAAAGACAGGAGAAAAAGACAGGAGGCACAGAGGTAGAAGCAGCAGCAGAGCTAGATAATGTCATGAGGAAATACATGACTGTCATGTTCATCTAGCCAGGGTTCAGAACGGTCTGAACGGTTTGGCCTACAAACTGATATGACCCCACTTTTAATCAGTTCTGCTCTACGACCCACACGAGCAGCACGGGACTCATCTGAAGGTTGACCAGTACCAGTTAAAACATTTTATGGAAGTACAGTATATGGAAATACTTAAGTGCCCCTCAAAAAAGGGTTAAATATGGGTAACAAAAATAATAATTTCCAGAGTTTCAGATATAGGACACTTTCAAACATGCCTCCTTTTTATACATTTTTTTTAGCAGGTAAGGCCAAATTCCATCCTTCATCAAATACATTTATTTTTATTTATACATACAAGGGTCCTAAAAGTCTAAATCAAATGAATGAGTTAGAATTTCATTGAAACTAATGTAATCTGGTTGCTTTTTCACACACAAGCTGGCATATGAGAGGGGAGTGGCCTGAGTACTACTGTCATAGAGGGCTTTGAGGGGAGTGCCTCTATAATTTGTAGGGTTACTACCTCTGGGTTGAGAAGGTGTGTGTGCACCACGGCCCGTTTGATGTCGTACAAGTCAGTGTAGTGCTCTAAAGCTCTCTGCAGCAGACCAGCCTTCTCACACAGCTGGGCTATATGGGCACGGTCGTAGTTGGTGAACATCTGGTTGCCCAGGATGGCATCAGCAACCTACAGAGAAGGATAAGAATAGAACAATGTTAACGTGTGAATGTCACTTATAGTCACGTTTGCTTTGAGCGTAAACAAATTAAATTGGCATATTCTCAAAATGTAAGCTCTCCCTCTGTGTGTGTGTGTGTGTGTGTGTGTGAGAGAGAACCTGTGGGGCGTGCATGAGGTTCATCTCCAGAAGGCGTGTCTGCAGCGGCCCCTCAGAAGGCCTGTTGTTTTTCAGGGCGTCCAATAGGAAGGAGGTACACTGCTGGATCAGGTTATACTCCATAAAGACATCCACGATCTGAACAGACAGGGGCCAGAGAGAAAGGAACAACGGTCAACATAAGACAGCCACTACACAGTGTTCAGGGGTTGCATTACAGTTCAGAAATCTGTCTCTTCAAAACATTTTAAACCATTTCACCTGTGTTTTCTATTGAAATTCAATAGTGTTTTTATGTTTCAATAGGGTGATCAGGGACATGCAACTACAGATGACAACAGAAGTGCAACGCTATTTGGCTAGCAGCCACACAAGTTAATGAGCTTAGAATGAAAAAAAAAGCAATGCATTTTGTGCAAAAACAGTGCATGGCCATCACATTTGTAATGTTTATCATAGGAAGAATGTAGCCAGCTGCATTACCTAATGTTTTGCTGGAAGTTAATCTTGCATTTTACAGGAGAAACACTGGGAAAAGTACTGGAGAAAAGCTACAGAGTCAGAGCGCTGTATGCTGATAGACAATTCTCATCTGAGTGGAAAAGTGCAACTGAAGCAAAACATTTGTCTGATATCAAGCAGATATTACATTACCTGGCAGATTAGATCTGCTTTACAAAACGCAGCAAGATCTCTTATGCGTTTCATCTTATTTTTCTGCGTGAAACTATTAACGTGACCGCGGTATTTAGAAACACGTGTGGATGAGCTTTGCGTTTGCAATATTGGGACTAATCGATTGGTTCCATTGTACCAGGCAAACTGATCAGAGCAATGAGAGTTCAGAGCAGACAGTCCTGTCAAGTCCAGACAGGAGGAACATAATAGTGGAGTGTAAATTACATAGATGAGAGCGATAGCATGCTCTAGTCGAGGGGCCTCATCCCCTCTATCCTAAACCTTCCTCCACCTCTCATCTCTCCCTCCCCTGTTCCTCCTCCCCCTCCAACCATCCCTCCTACCAACCTGTGTGATGTCAGCCAGAGGCTCCTCGTCCTGGACCAGCATCTGGGAGAACTGCAGGCCCTGTTCTGGACTGATCCTCATCACGTTCCTCAGCAGGAAGATCCAGTCTGGAGTGTAGCCCACCTACAGACACAGGAAGAGCAACAGTTACAACCACCAATACACCATCCCGCTCCTCAACGTGCATATTTGTAATATTACATACCCCCACATTAAAAATAAATAAATAAAGGTCATATGACATACTTTTCATTCACACATCAAGCATCAGGCTAACAAAAGCAAAAACCTTCCTTGCAAACCCCATTTGGCCCCAGCCCCTTTCTAAAGCACCCCTCTGGATACTAAGACACAGCTCATCCACTTCCTCAACTGTGTCATGAGGAAACCAAACCAAGGAAAGGAAACAAGAACAGCAACGAAGCTCTGTCTCAGAGTGACAACGTACCTTCTTGGCGTACAGGACTATCTTGGGGAACTGTCCGGTCTCAGCGAAGCACTGGATGACCTTGTTGGGTACATTGGCCCTCAGGTAGACGGAGAGAGCCAGGGTGGGGTCCACTGACTTCACCAGGTCCCCCAGCTCCTCAGAACACTCCAGCTAATAAGGGACAAAGTAGTTTTCACCACAACTACCCTAGAGCAGCGGAGGCTCCTGAGGGGAGGACGGCTCATAATGGCTGGAACAGAGTCAATGGAATGGCATCAAACCATGTTTAATACCATTCCACATATTCCGCTCCAGCCATTACCACAAGCCCGTCCTCCCCAATTAAGGTGCCACCAACCTCCTGTGCCCGACAGGTAAACGACCCTAATGAGAAAACACTGCTGAAACGTTATGTTTGGAATGTGCATAATTACCATCAGGTGTTGGGTTAACACATTTTAATATTCACAATTAGTATGAAGCAGAAAGCTCTGGGGGGAAACATTGAGACTGACAAAGGAGATGCTAATATTGCCACGCATGCTTTGGAGGGGCAAAAAAGGATTTAAATACTCAGCAAAACAAACAGATTGGCTCATCTTCCCAGTCATCTGGGTTGTTATCAACATGGACAGACACACAGCTTAGGAAAGACCTCTTTCCTATAGAAGGTCAGATACCCATCTTTCCCCCCTTTGTCAGACACACAGTCACACCTTGTCCTCTTTGAGCCACTTCTCAAGTAGCTGCTTGCGTCCCTGCTGTAGGACGGGCCTGCACAGCTCCAGAGACTCAAACTTGTTGAGCTGGCCCTGGTCCAGCAGGATGCCAAAGTACTGCAGCAGGGGAGAGGTCTGGCCCGGCTGGGCTGGCACACTCTGGAACTTACGGATGGTGTCTGGAGTACGCAGGATGCCCTGGAGGAGAGGGCAGAGACGGAACAACAAGACATGTGTGGAGGGGTGAGCTGTAGTTTATACACACACACAGACAGAGATACTGCTGATATGTTTTGGAGAGGGTTTTGCTAAAAAATAATAATAATAATAAAACATACTGCACATAGCGACATATTGTACGTGCTGGGGACACGCTCATGAGAACAGTCTGATTTGCATAACTACACTATAGACTCCAGTGATCAAATGACCCATTATTCACTTTTGTAGTGTATTGACATTACAAGACAAGAACGGAAGGAAATGCACTTTGGTTGTAAAGATGTAGATATTACACTTTAAACTGTCCAGTGAAAATCTCACTTTTAAAATATACTCATGTGGCCAAAGCATTTTTTTATTTTTATAAAACACTTCAAAAACCCACCTCAAACTCGTATCTCAAACAGACCGTTTCAAAAAGGCTTGCCACGACCTCGTAATGTGACGTCACGCTGGCTCATTGGCTGAGCAGCTGTTTACTTGTCATTAATATTTATTGGAAGGAAAACCATTTCACTCATAATGTAATTAATTAAGGGTCATATTCATAGTAGTCAGGAAAAACTAGTTACTTTAACTTAAATTACATCACAGTGATGTGATCAGCTCACCCCTGGAGGGAGGCCTTGTACCGTTGATGTGTTCGTTACCTTTGGTGCGTTGGCGGCCACCTTGGCAGCTTCAGAGTAGTTTCCGCCGGCAAACAAGTTGTTGAACTTGCGCGCGAACAGCTCCTCGGCCCCGGCCAAGTTGTTACGGACGGCCATGCGCAGGGCCAGGTCTGGGTTCTGCAGCACATTGGTGATGTAAGGGATGATGTTCTCCTCCTCCACACACACTGACAGAACCTGGAGACAGAGACACACAGAGAGAAGAGTCTCTGGACATTATCCTCGACACAGCACAGGGGGAACCTGAGGGGACATTTCACAGATGTCAAAGGTATTGCTTAGTATCATTTTTCAAATGGTGGGTTGGATCTGTGGGTCATAGCAAGTCTACTTGTGGGTTGCAGATTAAGAGTGGATTGTGGCCTTTGTTGAATTAAGGAAAAATCTGAAGTATTTATAGGGTCAACTTGCAACTTAAGAACTACTGTCACATGACAGGAGAAATTAAATCAACAACATAGCGCTCTACCATCTCACTAGTGTTTACTGCTCGAACTTGTTGACAGGGGGCTGTATCTACTAACTAGCTACAATGGCCTCTGTTCTTACACACTGTTCCCATTGACAGACATGTTGAGATGAAAGTATATACTCCAGATCAGGTAACTGACAGACAGGACAGTGAATGGCAGGCCAGAGGCAATCCAAGCTACAACTTTACAAGTAAACAAAGGACACAGACGTGTGGAGGGGAACGAGGGAGGGAGAGAGAGGGTTGTCTGCTTTCTGCTGGAGAGATGGCGCTAGCTAACCGTTAATTTGTTCACTTTTTGTACTTCTCCTGCACCAACCCAGTTAGACACCAGCTGGCCACATTGTTCAAAGAATACTCTAAATGACAAGCAACCAATCAGAGGGGAGAAGGACAGTGAGGTCAGAGGGGGGGAGGTGGGGGGCAAATATATAACAAGAGCCCTGAATAGACAACTTTGAAATGGCCTCAGTCTGTAGTAGTCTCACTAACAGGCAGACGATTCAGGGCCTGTCAAACGCCATCAGCGTCACAGCGCGAGTGCACTCAGTGACAACTATCTATGACGGACACTGCATAGTGCACCATAGACTCCGCTGTGTCGCTTATATATTCCGGCAAGCACATTGAAGCACACACCGTTTTACTTCTTTGAGCATGGCGATAAAACAGAATTGAAATACGTTGAATTGAAATACAATCAGGGCATATTGGGCTAAACACTATAATTTGTTGCGGGGGCATTGAGGCAGGTTGTGGGTAGGGGCTGGTATGGTAATAAATACATCATTAGTGTGTCAGTGTATGGTGTGCCTCTGGTGAGAGAGGCTCTATAGGGGGGACTAGGGGAGAGGAGAGGGGCCCTGCGATAAGCCCAGCAGGCCACAGCTGTTAACAGGCATGACTGCACCCCATTCTCCCCTTCACTCAGAGGGGTCAGAGACCACAACCCCAAATAATATGGGGTGGGCCAATAAAGGGTGGGTGGAGGGAAAGAAAAAAATGGAGCTCTTAGTGTAGATATGCCCTCTATACCACAGAGAGTGTGTGTGTGTCGGGGAGGAGGGAGAGGCTGCAGAGAAAGCGACCCAGGGGCAGGAGGGGATGATCTGTGAGTCAAACCCTTAGACTACAGAGAGCTCTGACATCATCCACTACTGGTTCTGACAGAGTGGAAGTCACCACATCTTCGCTCTCAACCAAGAAAACCCGTTTGATATCATTAGGACAACCACATCTAAAAAATAGACCTCAGACACTGAGCTGCCAATGAGACGAGCCGTAGTATCGGTGTTACAGTGGCCTTGAATCAAACACACACAGTTGTGACTGACGACAAAGCTGACAGAGTCCTGTGATGCGGGGTGAGTCTAGGGGCTGTGATTGGCTGACAGAGAGCCTCTCCTCCCAGCCAGTCAGCAGTAAGAGGATTGGTGCCTCCCACTCCACATCATGTCCTGCTGAAAGGGGTAGTGGCTTTTTTTCTCCCTCTTTCGCTCTAACTTTACTATTTTATCTCTCCAATTTATGAAGGGCAGCTTTGTGCAGCTTTTTGCAGGTATTCCTCCATCAAGGTCAGCCAGTGCCAGGCTGCAGACGCAGCATCTTGGACACGGACGGACGGCGCATGCTACACACAGAAGAGGAGACTGTGTGGGACTTGGAGAAGAAATGCACTGTAGGGACCTGCTTAACCAGCAGGCATCCCTATTACCAAAGCATTATGATCTTAAGACATTCCAATTCATTCCAACTAATGAGCAATCAAACTACACAAGACTACTATGTTGCTCCATTACAACTCCAGTTAGCTTGGCTACATCTTCAGCAGGGAAGCAAATTCATTCACTTATCAAACATTCCACTGACAAGAGGATTAGGCCTAAATATGTCCAATGCCATTCATTCACCTGAGCCCGAGTCAAGTGGAGGCTGTTACCCAACCACTGTACTGTTTAGAAGCCACACCCTGCCAGTGTCTCTATGCCATTATCTACACAAACCACAGCCAGTCTGTGCTCACTGCTCTATGGAAACCCCCAGTCAATGTCTAGTGCTGTGTGCTCCAGTTTGTGTCTCTCTCAGATCAACTTTCCCTCCTCCACTCAATAATGCATGGGGTCTGTGGCCTGGCTGGAACATTATTCATCAGCTAGATGGATCCCATTATCCTGCTGTAATACCTTCACAGTGGAGGGTGTGTGTGTGTGTGTGGGGGGGGGGGCTCTCTCGCTGGTTCACCAGTGACACCTTGGATTATTTATAATGAACGCACAGCTCCTGGCTTAGATTGAGCCCCCTGACAACAGCAGGCCGGGGGAATTGTTTATTTATCCTATTCACTCAGCGCCACTCGTCCACCTAGCATTTATCCCCATCCCTGTGTTGCTCATTAAAACATGATTAAATATGAAAGAGGGTGGAATGTGGTGATGATTGTCTTATTGGGTCTTAGATGCGGTGGTGGTGGGTGGCATGTTCCACGGTACCGCTTGAGTAATCAGCTCACGGTGGTGGATGTTTCTGGCATCCCCAGAGACTACATCATAGGCTGCATAATGTATGGAATGCAGAGCAGTATCAGCCCAGCAGTGGTACAGTAATGAGGACGAAACACACTGGGCTGGGTTACAGTGGAGCACATCAACAGAAATACGACTAGGGTTTCAACTCGCTGAATGGATTTTAATATATTAGGCTATATATTACATTATACACAGTAGAGGTGGTGGAAAATAATCTAATCATTATTGGAGGATGAGGTGAAGGTTCTCTTTACATTGTTCAACTCGAAACTCAAACATTGTGAATTCAATCGTTCAATCAGGCCATATTTCTATGCCAACTTATTTTTACCCCAGACCACTGGGGGTAGAGGTGTGGATAAAGGAGGTAGGTTTGGAATAGGGTGGGAGAGGTGGTATCTGTACCTGTCCTTTCCTGTTGACCCCAATGATGCCGGCAGTGGCTTCGTGAGGGGCCGTAACAAAGATGGTCTCTCCGCTGATCCTGTTCATGTAGATGCAGGTGCCAGTCTCCAGGTCATACAGGTGGATGTAGCCATATTTGGTGATGAGGAACACCACATCCTGCTTGGAGCTTATCTGAGAGGAAAAGGTGGAAAAACCAAATGTATAAAAAAGTAAAAGCCAAGTATTCTCCAAGGTTGAAAAGAAAGTCCTTCAAGGGCTGTACAGGTTATCATTCATTGATGAATGAAAGGATATATAGAGCTCCCCTCTTCCTGTGCGAATACATCCCTGTCCTAATCAACAGCCACCTCAAAACAAAATCGGTTGCATACACATTTTTAGATGTTATCGCAAAGTGAAGCGAAATTAATGTTTCTAGCCTCAACAGTCAAGTAATACAAAACAATACACAAGGTGACTCTACAAGGTGTCAAAAGCATTCCACAGGGATGCTGGCCCATGTTGACTCCAATGCTTCCCACAGTTGTGTCAAGTTGGCTGGATGTCCATTGGGTGGTGGACCAATCTTGATACACACAGGAAACCGTTCAGTGTGAAAAAGACAGCATTGTTCTTGACACAAACCGGTGCGCCTGGCATCTACTACCATACCCCGTTCAAAGGCACTCACATCTTCACATGGCCCATTCACCCTCCGAATGGCACACATACACATTTCTTGTCACAAGGCTTAAAAAACATTCTCTAACCGGTCTCCTCCCCTTCATCTACACTGACTGAAGTGGATTATCAATAAGGCATCATAGCATTCAACTGGATTCACCTGGTCAGTGCATGTCATTGATAGATGTTTGTACTCAGTGGATATACAGTGCATTCAACTATTTAGACCCATTCCCTTATTCCACATTTTATTACGTTTAAGCCTTATTCTAAAAGTGATTAAATAAACTCTTCAATCTACACACAATACCAAGGTGAAAAACAGGTTTAGACATTTTTGCAAATGTATTAAACAAAAACCATAAGTACCCTATTTACATAAGTATTCACACCCTTTGCTATGAGACTCGAAATTGAGCTCAGGTGCATCCTGTTACCATTGATCTTTGAGATGTTTCTCCAACATGATTAGAGTCCACCTGTGGTAAATTCAATTGATTGGGACACGATTTGGAAAGGCACACACCTGTCTATATAAAGGTCCCACAGTTGACAGTGCATGTCAGAGCAAAAACCAAGACATGACGTCGAAAGAATTGTTTGTAGAGCTCCAAGACCGGATTGCGTCAAGGCGCAGATCTGGTAGAGGGTATCAAAAAAAACGTCTGCAGCATTGAAGGTCCAAGAACAAAGTGGCCTCCATTCTTAAATGGAAGAAGTTTGGAACCAATACTCTTCCTAGATCTGGTCACCTGGCCAAGCTGAGCAATCAGGGGAGAAGGGCCTTGGTCAGGGAGGTAACCAAGAACCCAATAGACACTCTGGAAGAGCTCTAGAGTTCCTCTGTGGAGATGGGAGAACCTTCCAGAAGGAAACCATCTCTGTAGCACTCCACCAATCAGGCCTTTATGGTAGAGTGGCCAGACTAAGGCCACTCCTCAGTAAAAGGCACATGACAGCCCGCTTGGAATTTGCCAAAGGGCACCCGAAGGACTTTCAGAGCCATGAGAAACAAGATGCTCTATCTGATGAAACCAAGATTGAACTATTTGGCCTGAAAGCCAAGCGTCACGTCTGGAGGAAACCAGGCACCATCCCTGCATGGTGGTGGCAGCATCATGCTGTCGGAATGTTTTTCCGAGGCAGGGACTGGGAGACTAGTAAGGTTTGAGGGAAAGATGAACGGAGCAGATGAAAACCTGCTCCAGAGCACTGGACCTCAGACTGGGGCGAAGGCAGGTTCACCTTCCAACAGGACAACGACCCAAAGCACACAGCCAAGACAACACAGGAGTGGCTTCGGGACACATCTCCGAATGTTCTTGAGTGGCCCAGGCAGAGCCCGGATTTGAACCCGATTGAACATCTCTGGAGAGACCTGAAAATAGCTGTGCGGAGAAGAATAGGAGAAACTCCCCAAATACAGGCGTGCCAAGCTTGTAACGTCATACCCAAGAAGACTCGAGGCTGTAATCGCTGCCAAAGCTGCTTCAACAAGGTACTGAGTAGAGGCTGAATACTTATGTAAATGTGATATCCGCTAGTATTTTTTTTGTTTTTAAATGTCTTAACACCTGTTGTTTTTGCTATGTCATTATGGGGAATTGTGTGTAGATTGCTGAGGAATTGTTTTTATCAGAGTAGCCTAGTGGTTAGAGCGTTGGACTAGTAACTGGAAGGTTGCAAGTTCAAACACCCGAGCTGACAAGGAACAAATGTCGTTCTGCCCCTGAACAGGCAGTTAACCCACTGTTCCTAGGCCGTCATTGAAAATAAGAATTTGTTCTTAACTGACTTGCCTGGTTAAATAAAGGTAAAATAAAAAAATAAAAAAAATTGATGAATATTAGAATACGGCTGTAACGTAACAAAATGCGGAAAAAGTCAAGGGGTCTGAAAACTTTCCCATAGGCACTGTACATATGAAGTGGCTAAAACAGCATGGAAACATTATTAAAATGAGTGATCGATGACTATGTACATAGGGCAGCAGTCTCTAAGGTACAGGGTATATTACCGGGTGGTAGCCGGCTAGTAACAGTCACCAAAGTTCAGGGCAGGGTACTGAGCGGAGGCCAGCTAGTGGTGACTAACAGTCTCATGGCCTGGAGATAGAAGCTGTTTTTTAGTCTCTAGGTCCCAGCTTTGATGCACCTATACAGTCTTGGCCTTCTAGATGGTAGTGGGGTGTACATGCAGTGACTGAGGTCCATGATGATCTTCTTGGCCTTCCTGTGACACCAGTTGCTGTAAATGTCCTGGAGGGCAGGAAGTGTGCCCCCAATGATGCACTGGGCTGACCCCACCACCCTCTGGAGATCCCTGCGGTTGCAAACGGTGCAATTGTTGCACCAGACAGTGATACAGCCTGACAAGATACTCTCAATAGTGCATCTGTAGAGGGGTCAAGCCGAATTTCGTCAGCCTCCTGAGGTTGAAGTGGCACTTTTTGCACCTTCTTCACCACACTGTGTGTAAATGGACCATTTCAGGTCATCAGTGATGTACAGGCCCCTCTTCACTATGTGCAGTCAGAGTCACAATGTCAGGCTGCCCTGGTCTAACAGGGGCAAACAGTGAAAAGTAGTCCATGGTTCCTTACAGGCCATCACGAATGCCCTTTTCACAATATTGTGCCGAATCTGATATTTTTTCACATTCTCCTTTCTAGCATGCAATTATGGTGAATCCGTAACCAGGCCACTGCAGCACAGCTTGGCATGGCTCAGTAGTGTGAAATGGGTATAACAGTTATATGTACAGTACATAGCTATTATGTACCTGCATGGCCACTGGGAAGTCATTCTGAGCCTCTGGAGGGAAGAACACATCCACTGCTTTCTTTGGAAAAGGCTGGTTCCCTGTGGCTGGGGTGCCCACCTCAATGATGTGCAACTACATTAGAGAGGATCATTGAGAACAATGTCATTTACGGTCATCTACAAAGTGCATAGCCAACGGGCAAAACTGGTTGCAATGACGTCAATACAACCAGATTTCAACCACTTAGTGGTAATCTGGTTATAATTACGTTATTTAAAAACAGATTTGTCCGCTGAGTATTGTCAAGTGAAAACAATATAATATCTACCAACCACAATAGACTTTAACCTGCCAGCCTTTTCTCCCTCTTCTCCTCCCCTGTCCTACCTTTCCCCCAGCCTGTCCTCTCACAGCAAAGCAGAACAGTGTGGACTCCTCTGTGTTGCCCTCCATCTTGAACTGTGCAAAGCCTGCGGCGTGGCCCTCAATGGGCTGTGACACCTTCCTGTCCACAGAGTACAGCTGCATGGCTCCCACCACACGGTTTTGCTGCAGCAGAGAAAACACAAACACGTTAACTACAGAGCAACAGGGTATGCAATGTTCTGCTTGGCAGTCAGTCGATGGAGTTTGATGATGCATACTAAGGCCACGCCATGTGTGTGATCAGGGATATTCACTATCATGGAGGAGGTTTTGTTTTTGTATTTGGATCCCCATTAGCTGTTGCGAAAGCAGCAGCTACTCTTCCTGGGGTCCACACAAAACATGACAGAGGACATTAATAGACAACAGCTCAAGGCCAGACCTATGTAGACTGTGTGACAAGTATATGTAACAGTGCATACACACAATATCTAGGTCAAAAAGGGGACAGGCGTTGTGCAGTGACGTTTTGATAAGTCATCTTGTCTGAGAGATTTACATGGTTATCATTATATTTGGCTCTATTCTCAGATCCAAAAATGCTAACTAGCATCAAAGTAGACATCATGCAAAAGCACAAGTCCCTGCAAACAAGCTTGCTTTGTGGAGTGTGGTGTCAAAAAAAATCAGAGCATCTCTATCACCGACAGACCTCTTCCCCACATTTACAACCATAATATAGTGAGTGCGCTCGCATGAATATGCATGAGTGTGTGTTTAAGACAGTAACCTGTGCGGAGATGCCAATGAGCAGCAGCCATCTCTGCTTGGCGTCAGTGCGGTAGTTGATGATTTGACAGCCCGCCAGGCTGGAGTGCCGGTCAAAGACTTTGATTGGCTGGGAGTCCCCCTCCATGCTCCAATGGTAGACGGCATTGTCAGTCACAAGTGCCACTGTGTTCAGGGAGATCCACTTCCAGAAGGTGACGTCATCAGTCATGGTGTGGGCCTTCATCTTGCTCTTCATCTCAATGTTAAAGATCTGAAGGGTTTTGGCGGCTGAGAGGGGCAGAGGGAGGAGAGAGAGGGGCATCGCATGGGAGAACAAACCGTTGTGGCTAATCTGAGAGCTAAATCAACACACAAACACAGGTCAGAGTTATAGAGCCACACACACACCGGACTGAGGGAAAGGTAAAGTAAATACCAAATTCCACTTGAGTAACGAGAGTCAAGCTCGAAATGTTGGTAGTCATGGCTCAGAGAGCATCAGGCAAGGTCACCATGACTTACTAAAACACCAGTCAGAGTTTAAGAAAAGAAAAGCAAAATGTTTACAGAAAATCTTACATATCTGCATCAAGGTCAAATATAAGAAGAGGAGAGGACTAATTAATACTTATGGACAGTATTAAAGGGAGAGGAAAGATACAGTATGTTGCAGAATGTTTGGGGACTGGCAAATAAAACCACTTAAACTAATGGAGAAGAGGGGTTCTCAATAGTGATTAAGACTGCGCGTTGCTACACGTTATTTAATAGTGTTAATATATCAATGATAGGTTAGAAAAGGTTACTCACCTGTGTTTTGTTAGTTAGTTTTGGGTGAATAAACATTAACTAGGTAAGCTAAAGCCTTAAGAAGCATTCATGTATTTCCTGTTCATTTACCATATCGAAAGCTAATTGTAAATCACAAAAAGCAATTAACATCTAAAAGCTGCAGAATTATTTTTGCTGTGTTAGTGACAGCCGCTGATTCATAATCACAGCATCAGACCAGTTTGCAGTGGACCAATAATAGCGTCAGCAGCCAAATTTTAAAATTCAACAAGGTGAATTTTGATTGGAACAGATTAAGCAATTGAAAGTGTGCATGGTGAGAATCTGCACACACAGTGTGTATTCTGATGTTCCCATCCCATAGGGTGACTAAACCATCACATGACAGACTTAGCAAAGTGGTTGAGAGGGAGGGGAGGCCCTGTCTGAAAACATTAGGGAATAGGAAGAAGAGAAGGTAGCTAGCAATGCTACTATGCTAGTGCCCACTGCCCTGCGTTTCCCACTAGTTCTGTCCAACAGTAGCTACAACACAGATGATTGGGAATGACAAAAGTAATGATGGCCCTATTCAACATCTCTATACTCCTGGCCTGAAATGTACACTTACTACAGCCACTACCATCTGATAGGATAGTCTTACTGGACACGTACAGTGCATTATGAAAGTATTCAGAACCTTTAACTCCTTCCACATTTTGTTCAATTACAGCCTTATTCTAAAATGTTTTCCTCAATCTACACACACAATACCCCCATAACGACAAAAAAGGTTAAGAATTGTTTGCAAATGCATTACAAATGTAAAAAACATCTTATTTACAAAATTATTCAGACCCCTTTGCTATGGGACTCAATTGAGCTCAGATGCATCCGGTTTCCATTGATCATTCTTGAGATGTTCCTACAACTTGATTCGAGTCCACCTGTGGTAAATTCAATAGATTGGACATGATTTGGAAAGGCACACACCTGTCTATATAATGTCCCACAGGTGACAGTGCATGTCAGAGCAAAAACCAAGCCATGAGGTCAAAGGAATTGTCTGTAAAGCTCAGACAGGATTGCGTCAAGGCACAGATCTGGGGAAGGGCACCAAAATGTTTTTGCAGCATTGAAGGTCCCCAATAACACAGTGGCCTCCAACCTTAAATGGAAGAAGTGTAGAACCACCAAGACTCTTCCTAGAACTGTCTGCCCGGCCAAACTAAGCAATCAGGGGAGATTGGGCTTGGTCAAGGAGGTGACCAAGAACCCGATGGTCACTCTGACAGAGCTCCTCTAGAGATGGGAGAACCATCCAGAAGGACAACCATCTCTGCATCACTCCACCAATCAGGCCTTTATTGTAGAGTGGCCAGACAAAAGCCACTCCTCAGTAAAAGGCATGACAGCCCGCTTGGAGTTTGCCAAAAGACACCTAGACTCTCAGATCATGAAAAACAACTTTAGATTCTCTAACTCTTCTGCCTGAATGTCAAGCGTCATGTCTGGAGGAAACCTGTCACCATCCCTACGGTGAAGCATGATGGTGGCAGCATCATGCTGTTGGGATGTTTTTCAGCGGAAGGTACTGGGAGACTAGTCAGGATCGAGGGAAAGATGAACGGAGCAAAGTACAGAGAGATCCTTGATGAAGTCCTGAGCGTTCTGGAGCAGGTTCTCAGACAGTGGCAACGGTTCACCTTCCAACAGGACAACGACACTTAGCACACAGCCAAGACAACGCAGGAGTGGCTTCGGGACAAGTCTCAATGTCCTTGAGTGGCCCAGCCAGAGCCTGGACTTGAACCCGATCTAACATTTCTGGAAATAGCTGTGCAGAGACACTCCCCATCCAACCTGACAGAGCTTAAAAGGATCTGCATGGAAGAATGGGAGAAACTCCCCAAATACATGCGTGCCAAGCTTGTAGTGTCATACCCAAGAACACTGGAGGCTGTAATCACTGCCAAAGGTGCTTCAATAAACTACTGAGTACTTTGTAAATGTGATATTTTACTATTGAATCAATTTTAGAATAAGGCAGTAATGTAACAACATGTGGAATAAGTCAAAGGGTCTGAATACTTTCAGAAATGCACTGTGTATCATCTAATCAATAGTATAGGAGCAGAGCAACCATCAGAGTATGAACACTGATTCAACATCGCCCAGGGCACGTTCACTGCCTACAACTTTGGATCTAGCATGTGTTGGCTAGCTATGAAGGAATTCTAAACGTTTTAATAAAAGATTAAACATCCTGAGTAACCTAGCTCACGTCTATTTACTGCTTTACCTCAAACTTATGTGGTCTTGTTTCAGGATTAAATAACCGAAGCTTAGAGCAATGATAAATTACAAAGCTCTTATGACAACGATAGTGAAACCTGTAGGCAACCATGGGGTTGGCCAACATTACTCTTGAACACAGAGGAACTGGGGCAGGGAATCCAAATGGCACACAGCATAAATTTGTGTAAACAGAAATGTAGCTAAAATCATAATTTGACTATTTCCACCCCCAAAACAGATACTAAATCACTGGTACATCTAAGAAAATTATTGATGTAATGCCAACATTCAAGCTAGATGGTTGTGAAAGCCAAATCCTGTTTAGATGGCCTAATAGTTAGACAATAGCTGAAATATAATATGTATTTAAAAACATGTGTATGGATTTGTCCTGATTCCATAATAAAAATGTAAAATCAGTGTATTTTGCCAAATTGATGTTCATCTATATGCAGACAGGGTTTGGAAAATAGAGTACAATGGGACTGGCACAATGGGAATCAGTCTCCAGCTGGATGATAACATGGTGCTAACAGCTTGGTTATGCGTCTAATATGAAAGAAGAGACTGGTGTGGGTGTTTTCTATTTACCCTAATATCCAGATTTAAAAACAGGATTTAAAACTTGCACAACTCAGGTGTACTGAAATTTTAACTCACCGTCTGCGTACACATAAGAAAGCAGTAAACAAACAAAAAGAACAAACAAAACAGAGAAACAAAAACAAAACAAAAACAGACAAAGCAATTATGGCTGCTGAACAAGACCGTAAAAATCACACTTCTGTTGGGTCACAGGTCAGTAAACCGAATGTCTGGCAAGAGTCTGGCTGGGCCAATCAAAATGACTTTACAAAACTAAATATAAATAGCTGTATGTGGACTTCAGATGTTGACTACACTGAATGGATGTTGACAGAAATCTGCTGGCTACATTACAAACATGTAAAAACTGAATCATGAAGATAAGCAGGCCCATTAAGGGTTAAATGCTGCTATACTCCATCCATAAAAACATCAACACAACCTTAAGCGGATGGAATGTAAGCCTACGTATGATAACTCTTGTACGTACAAATAACTCCCTGC